>NC_142112.1:8332500-8565000 GCF_056152115.1 Neolamprologus brichardi
ACCGTAAAGTTAAAATACTTTTGTCATTTAAAAAACAGGATCCAGGAAGAGATGTGTGACGGTGTAATGTGGTTTAGTTTACTACAGTAAAATTGTAAATCATTTTTGTAACATAATTTTTAAACAACTCAGCTCAAGTTTTTTTTCCTTCAATCTGATTGTCTCCAATTTTCAGACAACTAAAGAAGACATTAAAAAGATGCTGAGAAAGAATGCCATTCTTTCTCGAATTAAAAATATTTTCAAACCTGTTTCAGACCAACAGAAACAAATCTGTGACCAGATTTTCAATTGTCACTCAGAATCCAGGTGCAGTGGACCGAGGGTGGCTGATCAGAACCTGACAGCCTTTATGGAAACACCCAGGGACAGCCTGCATCGACTTAATGAACGGGAATTCAGTCCAGCATCTTCACTGAGCTCTGATGGAAGTTCAATAACACCTCGAGAGAGTCACACTCCCGAGGAGCTCAGGGCTATCCTAATCAGTAGCCTAAAGCCCAATATGTTAGCTACTAATAATATCTTTGTATTGTTTTTGTTCAGACCGATGTTCACAGGCTTGCTCCTGTTTGTTGTTGTGGAAAAATAATGTAAGCATCGAAATGAAAACGATTTCCTAAAATTTATTGAAAGAAAATTCAAACCTTTGCAAAGGGATCAACAGGGTTTGTACCAGCATTGATAAAAATGCTCAATTATAGCAGCTCTTGTATATCCGTCGCGTGGATGCAGTCTTGTCTCATCAGTGGTTGGGAGTGAAATTCTCACCATCATGTAGGCACCAGTTTGGTAATGAAGTGTGTCATGGCCTTGAGCAAAGCTTAGTTAGAGTTTATGAAGACTGAAAAACAACTACAACTTTGTACAAGAAAGTTACAAATACATATCAATAGTACACAGAGGTTAGAGGAGGTGAAACACACATTTTCCATCACATTTGTCATTCCCCTTCATCAAGACCAGGTATTTAAGGAGCGGCTGTGGCAGCAGTTCTCTTCCTGATCATTGTCTCCTCTACAGCATTAACTCATGCACACATCCCTGTGGTGATGATCACTTTGTGAGTCTGACACAGAAAGCAAATAAGTTATTTTGTCCTGAGTTAATGCCCCTTAAAACTGACCTATTTCAGACTTACAGTTCAATACTATACAATATAGCAAATCTCCAACTGGACAGTGTTAAATAAAATTATTTCCTTTTAAACTTGAAGCTTTGAACATATTTCTTTTTGCATTGGGACAGAAATTAATATGAAAAAGGCTCTTTTCAAATTTGTTTGGGTGAATGGAAAATATTTTTTGTGGTATCGTAAAAAAATATTTGTTATGTAAATATATTGGTATGCATAACATTTCTTATTCATAGATACAGATACATAGATACAAGCTCATGTTATTCATCTGAAGAAACAGATAGAATGAGTGTGATAAAGGACATAGTGTGTTGTTACACTGGTAATGCCAGGAGAGGCAGTATCGGTTCTGTAAGACAGTGGAAGAAGAGAGCGTCCTGCAGGAGGCAGTGAACAGAAACTGATGTTATGAACATGTGGCTAAGAGAAGGTTCAGTAAACAAGTAGCAACAATATTCCTGTGTGAGGCTCAGTCATTTCATGTTTATTTTTTGAAGATGCAACATCCCAAAGGTGTATATAGAAAACATGTTGATCCTGAAGCATTTATTGAAGCTTCTGAGCTATTTGCGTAATCTTCTCCTGAAGTTCTCGGGTACATTTGGCCTTTCGATTGGGAATTTAACATCTCGTACAAAGTTAAAGACTTTTATTTAAGTTTGGTAGAATTCTATTTCAAAGAAAAACAAGACTCTCTGCTAAGTTGATGACATCACATTTTGCATTCTAAGTGGATGACATCACACTCCATTTGCACTCCCTGACATCACACTCCAGATCAAAGGATCAAAGGGAAATTGAGCAATAAGATTCTCTCAAAAGTCCTTAAGTAGGACACCAGCGTGCTCTCAGTATGTCTCAGAACTGTGCAAATGTATAGGAACACACCACGAGCCAACCTTTAGACAAAGATTTGACACGTTAAGTGTATGCAGCAAAACACAAACCCAAACCCCGATCGAATAGAAAAAATATCATTCGACACTGTAAGACAAAAGACAAGAAAAATGCAACATATGCAACAAAACCTTGATCCCAAGGAAGGGACCTCATCGGCCGCTGTTAGCCCTAAGCAGCAAAACCCAAACCCAAAAGGGAAAAACAAGGCACCAAATGAGGGGACTCCATCTGATGCTGCCAAACCAAAGGGTGCAAACAAGAAGATGCAGAAAAATGCAAACCCAAACCCCAGAGCCAGAAACCCTGGACCCAATCGAGGGCCTGTGCAACATCAGCCCAATGCCCACTTTAAACCCAATAATGGGCCAGGGCAACATTGGCAAAATCCATGGTTTTTGCCAAAACGAGGGCCTGTGCCACATCAGCCCCATCCTGACCATAACACCAACGATGGGCCACCTCAGCCACAGCCTCACTTAACACCAAATGATGGCAGTCGTCCATACAATGAGACTGATGAACTGGGTGCGCTGAGATTCCACCTGCAGGAGGCTCAGCACATGTGCAAAACAAATCTTTATAAGATGACAGCTGCAAACCACAAAGCTGCTGCAGCTTTGGTATATTTGGTACTGCATCACAGTCAAGTTACCAATCTGAAGCAAGCATTGCAGCCAAAAGAATCGATGCTGTTGCAGAATTAGCTGCAAAAGAAGCTCAGTATAAAATTACACAAGAGGAAATAAAACAAAAACAAAAAATAAGAGAAATGGAAGAGAAACACAGGAGGGAATTGGATGCAATAAGGTCTGAACTAGAGCGTTTACAAGCAGAAAGGGAAAGGCAAGCAGCACGTGCAAAATTAGAGATTTATGACAAGGAGTTTAAAGTTGATATGGACAGTCAGTTAATGTTACAGAGCAATGGGATGTCTGTTATCAACCAAAGCTTTGCACAACCAGCCTCAGAGCTCTCTACAGGTTCATTTCACCCACATGTGGAACAATATGCATCCATCCCTGTCAATAATCCTCTACAACAACTGCACTCACAAGTTTTCACTCCATCACCTCCCACAGATGTATTCCAGCTGGCTAAAGCTTTTCAAGACAGCATAGCAGTAAGCAGAATTCCAGTGCCAGTGCCCGTCGTGTTCAGCAGAGATCCCATCACCTACATCGAATGGAAGGCTTCCTTCATCTCACTGGTGGGCCACAAAGGTAAATCTCCAGCTGAAAAACTGCATTTGTTAAAAAGGTATATCACTGGTCCTGCTCTTAAGTGTCTTGAGGGCACGTTCTACCGCAGTGATGAAGAGGCATACAAAGATGCATGGAAAAGACTTGATCAACGCTACGGTCAGCCATTTGTTGTTCAAAAGGCATTCAGAGACAAACTGTCAAAGTGGCCTAAAATCCACTCAAAAGATGCAGAAGGTCTACGGGCCTTTTCTGATTTTCTCACAACCTGTCTGCAAGCAACACCACATGTAAAGGGCTTAGAGATACTAAGTGACTGTGAGGAAAACCAAAAGTTATTGCAAAAGATTCCAGAATGGCTTGCAACACGTTGGAACCGTCAAGTCACAGTTGCTCTCATGAAAGGCAAAGATTTTCCCTCTTTCAAGGATTTTGCAGAGTTTGTAGCACTCGAGGCACAACTTGCATGTGTGACCAAGTGGTCGGCGGGGTTAGATAAAAAGTAATAAAATGAAAACGCCACCTAGGGGAATTTCACCCCCAGGAAATATATTTAAGAAAAATAGATAAAAAAAGAATAAAAGGAGGCCGCACAGATTCAAGGATGCACACTGAGGCAGGTTGGCTCCAATATTAAAACAGTTTTATTTATAGTAAAAATAAATAAAATATTAAAACCCAAGATGTAGCGTCATTGTTGACAGTGTCCTAAAGTGAAAATAAAACAATCAGGGAACTTGGACTTACCAACAGCCGTGGACCCAAAAGAAAATCACACAAAAAAGAAAATCACTGCAGCCCACCCGGTGCTGTACAAAAGAAAGTGTGAAAACGACCCACCACCTGAGGTCCCAGGGCCACTGGCACGTCCTCCGTTCACTGAAATAAAATACAGAAAAATATGTTAAAAGAATAAAAGGACACTGAGCGTCAGGCTCGCTACAGATCATAAAAAACTAAAACACACTTTAATAACTTTAATAAAAGGAAACACACACACACAAGCAGGAAGGCTTATACCCCACGGGTCAAACTACCACTCGTGCTGGTAGTAATTATCCTCAATCGCAAGTCGGTCTGGCTCCTCACCGGCTGAGACCGGCAACCGAGGCGATTTAAAGTCCCAGCACGACACTCGGGCAGAGGGTCGCTTCAGCCCGATCACAGAAGCGTGGGTACGAGCAACAGTCCAGGATAAAATAGAATAAAATCAGGCGACCCAGAAAAAGGTAAGCCTACTTAATAAAAACAAGATAAGACCAGCTAAAACAAAACAAGACGAGACAAGACAGCAGGCTCCACCGAGGAGGAGTCCTCACAACAGCGGCTGGGAAGGCGTTTCACTCTTCCGGTTTAGGTTGGGCGATTTGCCACGGAGAGGCAAATACAGCAGTCAAACCCTAAAACAGATAAATGTAACCTTAGACTCTTATAGCTATGAATGCTAATAAAAGTCGTTTTAACGGCTTACCCCAGGACCGGAGGCGCTACACTCTCACTGGTGGGGATAACACAAGCACCTCTCTTCGCAACGCCGGAATAAAACAAACTGCCGCACTACAACAGGCCGCAAAAACTATATTAACACAAATTCCAGTGCTCGGAGGGAATCTGAGGTTAAGCGAGAGCATACCTGTAGCTGTTATATGATCGACTCTTGCTGATCAGTCCATCGCAGTGGGCCAGCATTTACTGCTGCTTTGTGCCGAATACACGGGAGGAATGATCCAACAAAAACACCGGCTTGCTTTATACGGGCTAACGCCACCCTGCAATCAATATGCAGGTGGGTTCCCAATTAACCTAGTTGCGCGGCGAAGAGAGCGAGCGCAGAAGAGAGCGAGCGCAGGAGAGAGCGAGTGAGAGAGAAAAAGAAAGGTGAGTAGCCCATCTGGCCACACATGTAATCCTGTGACTTCTTCATATGCACTCTATTCATGCAGCTCATCCTTGGAGAAAAGATACATAAGGGAGACCAAACCAAACAGATCTGTGACTCAAGTCTTCACTACACAAGGAGAAAAAACTAAGTCAAATGACACAAGGTTAAAGGTGGCCTGCATGTTCTGCAAAGATGAAAGTCATCAGTTGTCAAAGTGCCCAAGCTTCTCAGAGAAGTCACTAGACCACAAACGGACATTTGTGAAGGAAACTAAACTGTGCTACAGGTGCTTAAAGGTGGGCCACAATGCCAGAGACTGTCGTCATCGCTACAAATGTGACACTTGCAAAGGACGACACCCCACCTGTTTGCACAATGAGAGTCACGTGGCAAATGAAAGGCCTCAGAGCTCTACAAACGTCGCTTCAACCACAGAAAATGACACCATGGCAGCCACAGCTCTGAATGTTACTAAGGTGGGTCAATCAGGTAGTACCTCCATGATTGTTCCTGTGTGGGTTTCCACTACCCAGAGTCCATCTAAAGAGCAGCTTGGGTACGCTTTATTAGACACACAAAGTGACAACACATTTGTCAGTGAGGAGGTAACTAACCAGTTACAAGCAGCATCCCATCCAGTTAAGCTAAAACTAACCACGATGCTGGGAGTTCACATGACAGTCAAAAGTCAGAGAGTAGCAGGGTTACGTGTGAGAGATTATAATTCAGATGTTCACATTGACCTTCCACCCTCCTACACAAAGGACTACATCCCATTTAACTATGACAACATACCCACAAATGAAACTGCAAGGCAAAGGCCCCATCTGTCAGAGATCGTTGATCAGATACCCCCTCTCCTGAGTTGTGATGTTGGACTACTCATTGGATTTAACTGTCCCAGAACTCTAAATCCAAAACAGGTTCTACACGGAAAAGACAATGAGCCATTTGCCATACAGACAGACCTAGGGTGGAGCATTGTTGGTGGCTCATCAGAGTCAAATGAAACTGAAACAAGTCTGTGCCATAGGGTCATGGTAAAGGAAATGCCTGCTGTAACACCAATGGACATGATCAATGTTCTTGAATCAGATTTCAAGGACACAAAGGCATGTGACAAAACGGTCTCACAAGAGGATCTCGTTTTTCTAGAAAAACTTAAGGAAGGGATAAAGAAAAACGAACAAGGACACTGTGAGATGCCTCTTCCATTCAAGCAAAGGCCAAACTTACCAGACAACAAAAGGCTTGCAGAGATCAGACTGGAACACTTAAGGAGAAGGTTGAACAAGGATGAGAACTACAAAAATGATTATGTTGCATACATGAATGACATAATTTAAAGAGGAGACGTGGAAGAAGTACACAACGAAGGAACACAAGGTGAACAATGGTACATCCCCCATCATGGGATTTACCACCCCAAAAAGCCCACAAAACTGCGTGTCGTATTTGACTGTTCAGCCAAACACAATGGAACAAGTCTCAATGATCATCTCCTCCAAGGGCCAGACTTAATAAACAATCTGACTGGCATTCTCTTGAGATTCCGGTAACATCCTATTGCCTTAATGTGCGATATAGAAAAGATGTTCCACCAGTTCCACGTCAGTGAGAGGGACTGGGACTATCTACGTTTCCTCTGGTGGAAAAACGGTGATACAAGCACACAACCTCAAGCATACAGAATGAAGGTACACCTTTTTGGTGCGGCATCATCTCCAGGATGTGCAAATTATGGACTGAAGTACTTAGCCAAAGAGCACTGCCACTCGCACCCAGCAGGTTCACAGTTCATTGAGAAAGACTTTTATGTCGATGACGGAGTTACGAGCACAAACACAGTGAAAGAAGCAATGCAGTTGGCACAAGAAGCCAGAGAAATCTGCCGCAAAGGTAACCTGCGTCTCCACAAGTTTGTTTCTAACAATCACACTGTTTTGCAAAGTATACCTGCATCAGAGTGTGCTGTAAACATTAACATAAGATTCTTGACATTCAAAGACATGCCACAAGAAAGAGCACTAGGCATCCAGTGGAGCATTGAAAAGGACTGTTTCAAATTTGACAACACACTGAAAGTCCAGCCAGCCACACGCAGAGGTTTTCTATCCACCGTTGCGTTGATCTACGACCCACTTGGATTTTTAGCGCCATATGTGCTGAATGGAAAGAAAATCTTGCAAGAAATGTGTCAGCATGGTGTCGGGTGGGACGACCCCATACCTAATGCACTCAAGCCAAGGTGGGTGAGTTGGCAAAGTGACTTTGTAAATCTAGACAAGCTAAACATACCTCGCTGTTACCTGCCTGCTAACTTTGGTGATACTAAAGAAATAGAGTTGCACCACTTTTCAGATGGAAGCTCAAGTGGTTATGGACAATGTAGCTATCTGAGGGCAAAAAACGCTAAAGGTGAAGTTCACTGCTGTCTGGTAATAGCAAAGGCTCGAGTTTCTCCAACTAAACTTACCACAATCCCCAGACTTGAACTAACAGCAGCTGTAGTTTCAGTCTCAGTCAGCAACATGTTACGGGAAGAACTGTGTTATGGTGCAAAAGAGTATTTCTGGACTGATTCAAAGGTGGTGCTGGGCTACATAAACAATGATGCACGTCGTTTCCACAGCTATGTAGCTAACAGGGTCCAGAGGATCAGGGAAAGTACAAGCCCCCAGCAGTGGTTTTACCTGCCATCAGAACTTAATCCAGCTGACAGTGCTTCGAGAGGTGTAACTGTCAATGAGTTAAATAAGTCTATCTGGTTCACTGGCCCCTCCTTTTTGTGGAAAAATGAAATGCCCACAGCACAACCTGTCGAGCTGGATCTGACCATAGGAGATCCAGAAGTCAGAAAAGTACAGACAATGTTAACTAAAGTCACAGACACTGTAAGTCTTGCTGAATGTCTAAGTAAGTTCTCCTCCTGGTCCAAAGCAATTAAGGCTGTAGCACATCTCATAAGAAGGGCTAGACACATCAAGTCAAATGCATCAGCTACAGTGAGTGAGCAGAAAAATGCTGAACTTGTGATCATTCGACATGTACAAAGTCAAACGTATGAACAGGAAATAACACAGCTGAAGAAAGGAGAACAGCTCCCACATCATAACAAACTGTTTAAACTGGACATTTTCATGGATACAGATGGTCTCCTCAAGGTGGGAGGGAGACTCCAGCATGCAACGAGTGACACCTTCAAACACCCGATCGTGATCCCAAAAGAACATTGTGCAGCCAAACTCAGAATATCTCACTGTCATGACAAAGTAAAACACCAAGGAAAAGGATTCAGCATAAATGAAATCAGATCCAGTGGCTACTGGATTCCTGGAATGAGTAAAACAGTTGCCTCAATTATCTGACAATGTGTGATCTGCCGCAGACTCCGCAAAGCTCCAGAGGGTCAGAGGATGAGTGACCTACCTCCACATCGCTTAGAGCCCTCTCCTCCCTTCACACACTGCGGCATGGACTGTTTTGGTCCATTTGTGACAACAGAGGGAAGAAAACAACACAAACGGTACGGACTCCTACTTACTTGCTTTTGTTCTCGTGCCATTCACATTGAATTCTTAGAGGACTTGTCTACTGATGCATTTATTAATGCATTAAGATGTTTAGTTTCAATCAGAGGTGCAGTTCGACACATCCAATGTGACCAGGGAACGAATTTTGTTGGTGCTCAGAATGAGTTTAAAGCAGCTATAAATGAGCTAGACACTCAGAGACTAAATACATACTTGACTGAAAAACAATGTGACTTTGTGATGAACGCACCCCATGCTAGTCATGCAGGGGGAGTGTGGGAACGTCAGATAAAGACTGTCAGAAGTGTGCTGAATACCACTCTGTCTCTGGCTCATGACAGACTCAATGATGCTTCATTACGGACGTTATTCTACGAAGCCATGGCTATAGTCAATAGCAGACCCCTGACTATAGATAACTTGAACAGCCCCAACAGCCTAGAGCCGCTCACGCCCAATCATCTACTGCACATGAAATCCAATGCACCGTTGCCCCCACCTGGTGCCTTTTCAAATGAGGACCTGTACAGCAAGAAGAGGCGGCGCCGCGTGCAGTTCCTTGCAGAGCAGTTCTGGAGCCGCTGGAGACGAGAATACATTCACAACATCATTTCAAGGCAAAGGTGGCACTCACCAAAGAGGAATCTAAAAGTAGGTGATGTTGTGTTGGAAATGGATGAACTGGCACCCAGAGGGAAATGGAGACTTGCAAGAGTTGTAGAGGCTGTCACTGGAAAAGATGGACTTGTGCGAAGGGTAAAGATCTCACTTGGAGAAAAGAGACTCAATAATAAAGGTCAACGCTCTACTAAACTATCAGTTGTTGAGCGTCCAGTACAAAAGCTTGTATTGTTGTTAGAAAGTTCTTAAGGTAACTCCTACATGGGTTATTTTGTTTGGGAAAATTATTCATTTTGGTTCTGATGTAAGCATTTCACTGCATATCGTACTGTGTATGACTGTGTATGTGACAAATAAAATTTGAATTTGAATTCTTATGTAAACCAATTATTCGTAATTTTGGTGGGAGTGTAAATAACCCTGAATGCCTTTCCTTGCACCTTATTTTGGCACTCATTGCTGTTTTCTACTACCAACTTCCTGTTCGGGTGTAGAAGCTTTTATTTTGATGGGACGATTTCCTGTGAAACTGTTTTTGGCGCAGTTTTCAGTCGCGCTCGTGGGAGTTTTGAAATGTGATGGCTTAACGGAGCCTATGGAGATTTCTTTTGTCATTAGCAGCCCCCTTGATAGAGGCACAAGGTATGGTCATGATATAAATGAGGACACGTTTAGATGTTTTTGTGACAGTCGCTACATTTGTTAAATGTTACGTTGAAAAGAACTTCATGTTATAAGGTTTACGATTGTAAGAGTGTGGATTATTTTTGCTTACACGCTGTTTCTATGTATACATCCCCAGCTCTTACGGTGAGATTGATGGTTTACTGCCATTAAACCTTCAAAACGTCATCAGTAAAGTGTCATCCTTCATTCGGGGGGGTTCGCTACATCTTTCATGTCAGTTTTAAGATTTCATATTAATATCATATTTTATCAACAGACATGAGGCTAAATATTGCGTTTCAAGTCAGTATAAATAACTCAGAAAG
This sequence comes from Neolamprologus brichardi, assembly GCF_056152115.1. Classification (NCBI taxonomy): domain Eukaryota; kingdom Metazoa; phylum Chordata; class Actinopteri; order Cichliformes; family Cichlidae; genus Neolamprologus; species Neolamprologus brichardi. Next base: position 8,342,766 of record NC_142112.1, read on the forward strand.
GCATTAGATTACTACGGAAGGAAGAAAAGGTACAAATGTGGGTCCCACACAAAAGGCAGAACTGGTTCAACATCACCACCATCTCAGCTGCACCTGAGAATACTGCTGATGCTCTGGTGGCAATTCAGGGTCCCTTTTATCACACAGCTTAATGGAAAAATTCAATGACTCGGGTGTATTTGTAAGTGTGTGTCAGAAGTGAATGTGATGAACAAGTGAGGAAAAAAGGGAAGGAAACACTCCAGATTTACCTCAACAAATCCAGAGGTAGATTGACCCACAGTGTAGGGGGAAGTGGAAACTTACATGACACTGTAACAGTCAGTTTACATTTCCCCAGTACAACTTCAACTTCTTCATTGGTTCATATGTTAGAAGTAAACCTGATCAACCACAACAGGATCAGTGCTAAGGTCACATGATGCTACATAAAACACCTTTAAACAGGCTTTAGTAGGTCAGCTGTTTCCTGGGTTAGCTTTCCACATACTTTTGTACTCATACTCAAACTGATTCATTCAGTACTCAACAACATTTATCCGACTTCTTAATTTACAAGCATGTGTAAGCTTTACAGGTTTTTCTACTGCTTTTAGTTTGATATAGAATTATTTTTCATGCACATGTGATTAATATACATGATTAATGGGACTGTAGACTGAACTACCCAACAGCACAGACGCAGAGTTGTTAAAGCACCTACAGCTATAAAATGCTACTTGTGCTGAAAGTAAAAACAGGTGATGTTGTTTTAATGTAACAATAACTAAATATGAAGACAGCCCATCATTTTTATGTTTTCATGCTTTCTGTTGTTATGATTGGAAAGGTGAAAGCAGAGTAGTTAAGTCTATGTTTTTAGCTGATATCACTGAAAAAGAAATTGCAGCAATTTTACACAAGACTAAAAATAAGACATCTACTGATTGCGATGGTTTAGATATGGTTATAGTTAAAAAGACATTGGACTGTATAATTACTCCTCTTTGTTATCTTTTCAATCTTTTATTCCATACTGGCGTATTTCCTGACAGAATGAAAGTGGCAAAAGTGATACCTCTGTATAAAAAGGGAGATAAACATAGTTTTAATAATTCCTCTGAAAGACTGAAAATTGAATGTGGGGTTCCTCAAGGGTCTGTTTTGGGACCAAAACTTTTTTAATTTATATATAATGATATTTGTGATGTGTCCAAAATGTTAAATTTCGTTTTGTTTGCTGATGATACAAATTTTTATTGTGCTGGGGATAAATTGAAAGAATTGGCTGAATTAATGGTTTCTGAAATGGAAAAACTAAAAAAAATGGTTTGATGTAAACAAATTATCTTTGAACATGACAAAAACAAAATTTATGATTTTTGGAAATCGGGTAAAAGAGGATGAAGTAATTCTGTCCATTGGTGGAGTTCCGATTGGGAGAGTTACTGAACTCTGTTTTTTGGGGGTAGTATTGGATGATAAATTAAAATGGAAATCTCATATTGAACATGTTAGAAAAAAGATGGTTAAAAATATTTATATTCTGGGTCAGAGATATATTAGATTATAAGGCAATGCGTATTGTATATTTCTCACTAATTTTCCCCTATCTCAGTTATTGTGCTGAGGTGTGGGGGAATACATATGCGACTTATATACATCCTCTATACTTGCTACAGAAGAAAGTGGTACAAATGGTTCATAATGTTAAATATAGAGAACATACAAATAATTTGTTTATAAAATCAAAATTGTTGAAATTTGAAGACTTAGTGAAATTACAGACATTATTATTCATGTGCAAGGCAAAAAATAACACATTACCTCTTAAGTTACAAAGTTTGTTTGTATTGTGTTCAGGAAGTGGGGACGGTAGAAGGAAGTTTGACTTTAAGCATAAGTTTGCTAAGACCACACAAAGGCAAATGTGTCCGACAGTTAAAGGTATAAGAATATGGAATTCTCTTGAAGATAATCTCAAGAGTTGTACAAACATGCACCGTTTTAAAATGTGTTACACACTTAAAAGGATAAATCAGTATGAAGAACATGAAAGTAATTAGGGCTAAATGTGGAAGAAAAAAAAATTCATTGCCATTTAATGCTGTATATTGCTGATTATATTGATTTGTTGTTTAGTTTTGGGTGCAGTGTCATATTAATGGGAAGGAGGTTCTGTATGTAGGAAAAGAAACACTGTTGAACCATGTGTGAAATAAATAAAGAAATGAAATGAAAATGAAATGAAATGTAGGCACCAGTTTGGTAATGAAGTGTGTCATGGCTTTGAGCAAAGCTTACAGTTAGAGTTTATGAAGACTGAAAAACAACTACAACTTTGTACAGGAAAGTTACAAATACATATCAATAGTACAAAGAGGTTAGAGGAGGTGAAACACACATTTTCCATCACATTTGTCATTCCCCTTCATCAAGACCAGGTATTTAAGGAGCGGCTGTGGCAGCAGTTCTCTTCCTGATCATTGTCTCCTCTACAGCATTAATTCATGCACACATCCCTGTGGTGATGATCACTTTGTGAGTCTGACACAGAAAGCAAATAAGTTATTTTGTCCTGAGTTAATGCCCCTTAAAACTGACCTATTTCAGACTTACAGTTCAATACTGTACAATATAGCAAATCTCCAACTGGACAGTGTTAAATAAAATTATTTCCTTTTAAACTTGAAGCTTTGAACATATTTCTTTTTGCATTGGGACAGAAATTAATATGAAAAAGGCTCTTTTCAAATTTGTTTGGGTGAATGGAAAATATTTTTTGTGGTATCGTAAAAAAATATTTGTTATATAAATATATTGGTATGCATAAGTTATTATTCATAGATACAGATACATAGATACAAGCTCATGTTATTCATCTGAAGAAACAGACAGAAAGAATGAGTGTGATAAAGGACATAGTGTGTTGTTACACTGGTAATGCCAGGAGAGGCAGTATCGGTTCTGTAAGACAGTGGAAGAAGAGAGCGACCTGCAGGAGGCAGTGAACGGACACTGATGTTATGAACATGTGGCTAAGAGAAGGTTCAGTAAACAAGTAGCAGCAATATTCCTGTGTGAGGCTCAGTCATTTCATTTTTATTTTTTGAAGATGCAACATCCCAAAGGTGTATATAGAAAACATGTTGATCCTGAAGCATTTATTGAAGCTTCTGAGCTATTTGTGTAATCTTCTCCTGAAGTTCTCGGGTACATTTGGCCTTTCGATTGGGAATTTAACATCTCGTACAAAGTTAAAGACTTTTATTTAAGTTTGGTAGAATTCTATTTCAAAGAAAAACAAGACTCTGCTAAGTTGATGACATCACATTTTGCATTCTAAGTGGATGACATCACACTCCATTTGCACTCCCTGACATCACACTCCAGATCAAAGGATCAAAGGGAAATTGAGCAATAAGATTCTCTCAAAAGTCCTTAAGTAGGACACCAGCGTGCTCTCAGTATGTCTCAGAACTGTGCAACTGTATAGGAACACACCACGAGCCAACCTTTAGACAAAGATTTGACACGTTAAGTGTATGTAACAAAACACAAACCCAAACCCCGATCGAATAGAAAAAATATCATTCGACACTGTAAGACAAAAGACAAGAAAAATGCAACATATGCAGCAAAACCTTGATCCCCAGGAAGGGACCTCATCAGCCGCTGTTAGCCCTAAACAGCAAAACCCAAACCCAAGAGAGAAAAACAAGACACCAAATGAGGGGACTCCATCTGATGCTGCCAAACCAAAGGGTGCAAACAAGAAGATGCAGAAAAATGCAAACCCAAACCCCAGAGCCAGAAACCCTGGACCCAATCGAGGGCTTGTGCAACATCAGCCTAATGCCCACTTTAAACCCAATAATGGGCAAGGGCAACACTGGCAAAATCCACAGTTTTTGCCAAAACGAGGACCTGTGCAACATCAGCCCCATCCTGACCATAACACCAACGATGGGCCACCTCAGCCACAGCCTCACTTAACACCAAATGATGGCAGTCGTCCATACAATGAGACTGATGAACTGGGTGCGCTGAGATTCCACCTGCAGGAGGCTCAGCACATGTGCAAAACCAATCTTTATAAAATGACAGCTGCAAACCACAAAGCTGCTGCAGCTAAAACTCAGAATGATTGGGTTCATCTGCAGCTACAGTGCTGCAGACAAAACGCTCAAAAAACCATCCTTGAGCTCCAAAAACAGCTGGAAGAGGCTCGTAGAAAGACACCCGAGGAGAACTTCACCCCTGAGGTAAGTGAGGCTCCTTTTGAAGACAGCAACACAGCTGTCACAGCTGCAGAGCTGAGTGTGGATGCTTCAACACAAACTGCAGAAGCTCCACACACAGACTCTACAGACGTAAAAACAGTTCGAGAAGCTGAGTTGGAGGTCCAGTGCAAAAAACAGCAAGAAGAGATCGAACAACTCCGTGAGCAGCTCCTCAAAACTCAAAAGAATCTTGAAGAGGAAGTTGCAAAGTGCAAAGATCAGGAACAAAGAGCCAACTGTGAGCTTGCTGAGCTGAAAGACAAACTCAGCACCAGTGAGGGTCTTTGTGTAAAAAATGATTTGAATGCGCAAAATTTAAAAGAAGAGCTGGAGAAAACCAAAGCTTCCCACCAGGAAATCGTGGAGCAAAACCTGGAGAACACAACAATCTGCAACCAACTCGGGCAAACAGAGGAAGAAAAGATCACACTTCAGGAGTTTTTGCTGTCTCTGCAAGAGACAATAAAAAAGCAAAAAGACCAGTCCAACGTTGCCAATCCTGAAAATTCTCCAGCCCAAAACGAGACACTCCAGGAGAATCAGCCAGAAAAAGAGGAGGCCAGCGCTACCAAACCAGAAAGTCCAGAGGCCCGAGATGACCAAGTGCCAAAAGAAAAACCAAAAAAGAAAAAGAAGCGCAACTGGTTTTGGAGACTATTCACTTAAGTGACTTCCACTCTGTCTCCTATAAAATCACAGTAATATACAACTAAATATTATCAGTCACTTCCAGTGCCAAAACACCCATTTTAAAGCATATTTGCTTTAATATTTAGTTGTGTATAACTTTGTCATCGGCTCCACCCCCCGAGCCTGGTTCTGCCGGAGGTTTCTACCTTTTGAAAGGTAGTTTTTCCTCCCCACTGTTGCCATTTGCTTGCTCATAGGGGATTGTTGGGTTTTTTCTTTAGTTCAGTTCAATTCAATTCCTTTGTATGTAAATACTGTTGGATTGAATTGAACTGAATTAAAGAAGATTTTTAGGAGACGGAGTAGTCACTGAGTGAACCAGGGTATTATAACATCTTACCCATGAAAAACTACGATCAACCAATCAAATAAACAATTGAATTTAACAAAACATTTGAAGTGTGAACATTTTGTCTCATTTAAAGACTGAGCAGCTCTTGAACTTGAGACACTCTCTCTCTGTCAGGCTCTCTCACACCAAATAACAAGAAGCCCCAAAACCTAATCAGATTTAGCTTCATATAAAGACAAGCAAACCAATAAATTGTCTGAAATCAGGCGTACTAAAATCGAGGAACTTTTCATTGAACACAAACCATATTTGAACTGGTTCTAATAAATGTGCTATTTTAGGTATTATGACTTTGTACATTATTGTGGATGGAAGAAAAAGTACAAATCTTGATCCCAGACTCAGAGGACTCAGAACGGGTTCATCATCACCATCATCTCAGCTGCACCTAATATATTCTTGATGGTCGTTGTTGTTGATGGTTGTATTAAAGGTTCTTTTTATTTTACAGCTTAAGGGAAAATTTCAGTGACTTGGATGCCTTTTGAAACTGCTGGAGTGAGAATGAGGAACGAGACAAAAAGAAAAGAGAAGGAATGCAACAGCCAAATGACGCTGTCACAGTCAGTATACATTTCCTCTGTACTCACAAATCACAGAAGAATAAGCTGTATAACATCTTTATTAGTTTATTTTTTAAACTTCCTGATGACCTTGACTTTGAGGTGAAACTCACACCTTGACCAGTCACCAGTAAATGATTTAAACTCATCTTTTTGGTAGATGCACCTACGATATGAATATCAAAATCCTATGTTGCTTCATTCTTGAGTTATCACATTCACAAATTTTGTGTCCATGCTGCCCATTTGGGGCTAAAAGCTTCTGTTAAATTTATGCATGAATATCTCAACTGGTTTTAGCAACAGTTATTTAAGCCACACTGCCATCTACTGACAAAACTGAATATTACTGCCATATCACTTTAGAGCAGGGGTGGGGAACTCCAGGCCTCAAGGGCCTGTGTCCTGCAGGTTTTAGATATTATCCTGAACCAAATGATTAGTTCATTACTGGGCCTCTGGAGAACTTCAATAATAATAATAATAATAATAGTGGATTGGATTTATATAGCACTTTTCAAGGCACCCAAAGCGCTTTACAATTCCATTATTCATTCACACACTGGTGGAGGCAGCTACAGTTGTAGCCACAGCTGCCCTGGGGCAGACTGACAGAAGCAAGGCTGCCATATCACGCCATCGGCCCCTCTGGCCAACACCAGTAGGCTGTAGGGTAAAGTGTCTTGCCCAAGGACACAACAACAAGGACAGAGAGCCCGGGAATCAAACCGGCGACCTTCCGGTTACAGATGCGCTTCCCAAGCTCCTGCGCAATGGTCGCCCCATGGTCACCTTCAAGACATGTTGAAGAGATAATTTAACCATTTAAATCAGCTGTGTTGAAAACCTGCGGGACACTGGCCATTGAGGCCTGGAATTCCCCCTCCACTGCTTTAGAGGAAGAAGTCTTAAAGATATGACAGGAAAAAACACAGTGGGTCATATAGTGAATCGCTTCAATCAATATCATTTTGTAAAAAGGACCCAACACGACTCAGATATGGTTGCTTATGCACTTTTTTCTTTATCTTATGTCACACTTTGCAGTGTTTCCTCCTCTGGCCCCGGCTGCCACTAAAACAGGAAAGTCATGATTAGATAATGCTGTGACAACTGGCCTCCCCAGACACAACACCCTGAAAACACTGCCCCACCCATTCCCTGCAGCCGAGCCAAAAACCACACACTGCCACACATTTGTTTTCAGCTTGCACCACAGTGGCCTGCTTCAGTGTGACCTATGCTAAAGGGAGAATTTGTTCTTACAAATAGACAACAATTGCGATATTCATGAGGGTGGCTTGATGACATCTTCTAGTACCCTGCCCCGTGCTCACTGCCTGGTACCATGGACCCTGTCAGGGTCCATCATGGACAGCTCACACTCTGGACACCCCCACAAACCATCAATGGTGCTGGCAACACCAAGTTCCTGGGTGTGCACATCCCAGAAGATCTCTCCTGGTTAAACAACACAGCATCACTGGTCAGCAAAGCCCAACAGCGACTCTACTTCCTCCGCAAACTGAGGAGAGCAAGAACTTAAACCTCCATCATGAGCACGTTCTACACAGGCACTATTGAGAGCATCATCACCACCTGGATCACTGTGTGGTATGACTGCTGCACTGGGTCCTCCCGGAAAAAGTTACAACGAGTAGTGAGAGCAGCAGAGAGATCGTGGGTACTTCCCTTCCCTCTCTCCAGGACATCTACTATCTCACCCGAAAAGCCCTCTGCTTTACAGGTAACTCCACTCCCTCTCGACTCTCTCACACACCAACTCCAGACCTGCATCCCTGCCACTTCCCGCTGAACCCACCCCCCCAAACCCCCAAGACATGCAAAACTCTGAACCTCCACCATCGCCTTTTCACTGACTGCCCCAATCCCATTAGCACATGAACTCTTGCCCACAAGCACTCTGATTGTGTTGGAAACTGTTATTTATGTAAGATTGTATTGTATTGTGTTGTACTTAAGACTTTTATTTTATTTTTTAATCTTTATACTGTTTTAGTGTACACGGAGGGTCATGGGAGCATTGCAATTTCAAATTCCTGTGTATGACCTGTAGATTGGGTTTTTGTCATAAAAGCTGACTTTGACATGTGACAGATGTGAAAGAATCTGGAGGATGTTATGATGTCTGTAACATTGTTCAACACAACCAGTTTGGTGGTGGGTCACTGATGGTCTGGGGAGTTATATCCAAGGAGGGATGCACAGACCTTACAGGCTAGGTAACAGCACCCTGACTGCCATTAGGTATCAGGATGAAATCTTTGGACCCACTGTCAGACCCTACACTGGTGCAGTGGGTCCTGGTTTCCTTCTGGTGCACGACGATGCCTAACCTCATGTGGTGAGAGTATGCAGGCAGTTATTAGAGGATGAAACAATTAATAGCATTGACTGGCCCGAACACTCCCCTGACCCCCAGGACAGCATCTGTCGTGACTTCAGGAGGATGTTCTGGTGTTGTCAGGCATGCATAAAAGCATGTGGGGGCAGTACAAACTACTAAGTATCATTTTGAGTTACAAAAACAAAATTTTGGCAAAAATGCCTGCTGTATCATATTTCCACTTTGATTTTAGGGTGTGTTTGAATTCTGCCCTCTGTTGCTTGGTCATTCTCATTTCCATCACACATGGCCCAGAGTAGTGGCATCCTTTAAGTCCTTACACAGTACCCAGTCCATATCAGTGTAGAAATGACATTTTATTTTTTCCACACTAAATATTTTGGGGTTTGGGGGGTTTTTGCTGAAAAAAAATAAAGTCAGGTACTTGTTTAATAGAAAATAAAAACTATAATATTACTAAGTAAGGTGATGAAAAACATACAGAGAAAAACTGCTGCATTACGCAGTTCTTTTTAAAACCCATGATGATGGAGGAAGTGATTAACTGGTGTTAAACCTTCATACAGTTTATTTTTAGATGTAGTGATGTTCATAACTGTCAGTTCTGTTTTCAGCCTTTCCTGTGAGAACGTTCAGCTGTAAAGATCTTTTAAAGATTCATACAATCAATTTTCTGACTAAAGCTGACATCTACAGCAGCCATGATCGTGGCAGAAGCTGGATTTGTGTTTTTGGGTTTCATTCTGTGTCTCTCAGGTAAGAATGACTCTTTCTCCTCCTTCCTCCTTACAGGTCTTAGCGGTTTAGCTTTGATGAGCTCTTGAAGAGTCCGGAAGTGCAAGATTATTTTCTTTTATGGTACAATAATATCATCATTGTCGGCGATCATGGCTCAAGAGTTGGGAGTTCGCCTTGTAATCGGAAGGTTGCCGGTTCGAGCCCCGGCTTGGACAGTCTCGGTCGTTGTGTCCTTGGGCAAGACACTTCACCCGTTGCCTACTGGTGGTGGTCAGAGGGTGGCGCCAGTGTCCGTCAGTGCGCCCCAGGGTGGCTGTGGCTACAATGTAGCTTGCCATCACCAGTGGGTGGATGACTGATTGTGTTAAGTGCTTTGGGGTCCTTAGGGACCAGTAAAGCCCTATACAAATACAGGCCATTTACCATCATTAAATGACTGGCACAGAGTAGAAAGATGTGTAAGCTTAAATCTGCACACATTTGCTAATGAATCTTCCGTTGTGTTTCAATATATAAAAACATCAGAAATGGCCTCCTTTTAGCTCACAGTATGAATATGTTGATAGTTTAACAAGTATAACATCATTATTGGAACAACAATCACCAGACTGACATAATTATTATAAGGTGTGTTAAGATTAAAGTGCAGTCACTGTCACAGAGTTGGCTGTCATTGTAACCTTTGTTGAACACATAACCTTATCTTGAGCAGGTATGCATGCGTGTCTTTGTGTGTACCTGTGTGTAGGGCTTGCTGAGCCTTGGTCTCTGGGGACATGGTCATGAAGAGAGGGGTTTGGGGGCTTGAGGCTGAATGTTGTGGCGTAGTCATTGACCAACTGCCTTGATCGGGGATTGCTTGATCAGGGTGGTCTCTGCCAAGTACTGGGCAGTTCTTGGGCGCCTGGAGCCCAAAGGTGGTCTATGATGGGGACAGTTGCCTGTTGGCTATGGTCCTCTGAACTCGCACCCCCTTTCTTTTCTTTTTTTTTGGCCCAATTAAGGCCTCCCTTCTTCTCCTGCTGGGATGTGTGTGCAGATATTGCCAAGATGTGTGGCCTCAACATACCAGTACCAGGCCGCGAGAGTTCAGGCTGGGGTGTGAAATTTATGGTTTTCAGGGTTTTTACTGTTAACTTGGCTTAGCTTGGTGTTTTCCCGTTGTGTGTCTTATTTTGAAAGAAATATTTCCAAGTTACCATAGCGACCAGAGAGCATTAAGGGGCAGAGAGGAGGATATAAAATATTGGCTGACATTAAACCGGTTCGTGGCGCAAAAAAGGGGTGGGACCGCTGCTCTACAGGGCTGCGGATGGCCCGGTTCTCCCGGTTCCATCTCTGTTTGCCTCTACCTTATGAGGGCGTACCCACCCACCCTCATTTTCAAGTACATTTCACGGCAAAGACACACACACTCACACCCTGTAAGAACATTGTTAATTTATGTACCTGTACATTTTTGATTATTTTGTGTATTATTATTATTACATCTTCCTGTGTAATAAAAAATAAATAATATAAAATAATACAAATAAAATGTGACGGAACAGCTGCTTAAAGATTGCTGATACAAAGGATTGCAGAGACATGCTCATAAGAAGATAAGTATTCATTGATGTTGTGAGACACAAAAAGATGCAGCTAACCACATTGTTGTTTCCCCAACAACACTTTAATTGTGTTTTGCATGTTTTTGCAGTTTTTTGTATCTTTTTTTCTAAGCCCTTTTTTGTGGGTTTTTTAGAACACACAGACTGTGTGAATGTGAAAGCTATTTGTGATACCAATTATTTCTGATTGGGGTTGTAGGGTTCACTGCAGAGTAAGGTCTTCATCATCACAGCTGTTCATGTTGATCGCTGATCTTCAGCCTGGAGATTCTGTTTCACCGCAGAGGTGTTACCATTATAAACCAGACACAGACAACAGTTTTAACCACTGCAGCTTCCTGCTCTTGCAAAAAAACCTCAAAGAACACATCATTTGTAATATGATGAACAGAACAGACTAAAATGAGAGAAAGAAGTCGTGTTTTGGTGTTCAATGTGTTAGACAGCTAAATATGAAACTGTTCACTTAGCTGATGCACTTAGATTGTCTTTTTAATATTCGAGCTGTTGTATGTATTTTCTCAACTGTCCATGTAGAAGCTACAACAATAACGCTGTGAACAAATGACGACTGTCTTATACTGTGTTCATTTTGTGCTTTGCCTATATTATGAGTAATTATTGAGTATTGAATTATGAGGAGTAAGTGCGATCGTGGCTCAAGAGTTGGCAGTATGTCTTGTAATCGGAAGGTTGCCGGTTCAAGCCCCGGCTAGGACAGTCTCGGTCATTGTGCAAGACACTTCACCTACTGGTAATGGCCAGAGGGGCTGATGGTGTGATATGGCAGCCTCGCTTCTGTCAGTCTGCCCCAGGACAGCTGTGGCTACAACTGTAGCTGCCTCCACCAGTGTGTGAATGTGAGAGTGAATGAATAGTGGAACGGTAAAGTGCTTTGAGGGTCTCAAAAGTGCTTTATAAATGCAATCCATTATTATTTAGGAGTCATTAAACATGAATAAAAATAATTTAGAAAGTACATACTGCATGGCTGTCTATAACTTAAAATACTTTCTCAAGTTATTTCTTGCAGTACAGTACCAACATTATTTAACAATTAATGATAGAAAAACAGACAGTAACAAAAATAATGTATCTGTTCACTAATGAAAATTTCTATTAAAGGTGTTAATGGAGGAGAAACCAGGATCTGTGCTCTCAAAGGTTCATCAGTGGATCTGCACTGCTCCCATCAACATCTGACTCCAAGCAGCAAATGGTTCACTATAGACTGGGATGGTTACAAGTATGTTCAGAGTGAGCTCTCTGTGGATGGACAACGTGTAACGTACAACATGTCTGAAGAGAAAAAAACAACTTTAACCACTGTCACAGGTAATTACAGTTTGTTTCACTCAGTGTTCAGGTACCAAAAATGTCCTCAAATTATGTAACAGCTGTCACATGTACAGTAACATTTTACATTTCTGGCCCTTGGATCACTTGCTGCCACAGGTAGGTTTTGGTTACCGGAGCAGAACCATCCACAACAGCATCCATGATGGAGTCACCAAATGTCTCCATTTGATATATATCATATAATAATATCATTATAATAATAATATGATGAGAGAAAAGTCTACCAAATCCTACAAATAAGTTAAACCTGCGTTCTGTTATCCATTTAAAATCTTAATTCGTTTTCTTTAAACACCTTTCTCATGCTTTGAAAAAGAAAAGGATTACTTGAGCAACTTTGTAATGTTGACATGGTTGTTTTGGGAAACTGACAACTAACCTTATGTTTGTAAATAGTACCTTTAAAATGCAGTTGTGTAGGTTGTAGAGTACACCCTTTTTAAAGGTCTAATGTTTTGTGTATGAGGGCATGATGTAAGAAACATGATAAACGTGACCTGAGAAGAGGTTTGATCTTGTTAATCCCTCCAAAGAAGCCATACTTGTTCAGTTTTTTTCTAAATAAGGCATCATAAACGTTAACCTTTGACATGCTAGATGTGACTCTGTGGTTTTTTGCAGTTTCTCTGAGCATTGCGCGGTCTCACCTTTTGCTGTGAAGATTAGCAGCTGTTTTGAAGGTTTTCCACATCTGAAGAATCATTCTCACTGTAGAATGAGGGCAAACTGTCTGTCAAGTCACCTTTATTTGTATAGCACATTTAAAAGATACCAAGTGTCAGCCAACGTGCTGAACAGAGGGACAACGTAGTCAAAATAAATGAAATAATTAAAATAAATTATATAAAAATATAAAAATATTTGTAAACAAATCCACACACATATATATATATATATATGTATATGTGTGTGTGTGTGTGTATATATATATATATATATATATATGTGTGTGTGTGTGTGTGTGTATATATATATATATATATATATATATATATATATATATATGAGAGAGAGAGATATGAATACACACAGACACAGGTGGGCACATGGACACGAAAACATATAAATATACAAATTCTTACATCATCTGGAAATGGTCTTGCTGATATCTTTTCCTCCTCGTCATTGTGTTAACTCACAAACTGAAGGCTCCAGGCCTGCAAGCTGCTAAAACTTCTGTTTTTATTGAAGTGATCCCACTTGCTGATGTTACCTTGGTCATCTGCTTGGTTCTTAGCCTCTTAAGTCCTCATAAGCAGTACAGGTGTCTTTAGTTGAGGTCCGCTCAATATTTATTACATAAATAATTGCATAGTGTAACATGTCGTCTTGGATTGTTCATCTGTGGTTGTATTTACTAGAGATGGCACGATACCACTTTTTTATGTACGATACCAATACCGATATCATAAATTTGAATATCTGCTGATACCGATATGAATCCGATATAGTGTGTTTTTTAATCAATAAAACTGTTTTTTAATATCTTGCTGCATTTTGTATAAGTTTATACTCAAGTTTAAATAAATAACAACACTAAAGCTATTCTGTTAAACCTGTATGTAAAAAATACACTGCACCCAAAATATTTCATAGTTCAGCAAAACTGATCAATCTAATAAAGTTAAACCTGCTCCATCCTCCCTATTCTGGTATTTTAAAGAGTACTTAGCAGAAATATTAAGCAACCTAACTAATAGGGTTGCAAACTCCCAGCAAAAAAAATAGGGAACCACCCTCCAGCTCATGATGCTTAATCGATGTAATCAACTTTAATTTGATGCAGTGTGGAAAGAAAATGCACAGAAATCAATTATTTTTCAAGAATAATTAAATAGATTCAACATCTTTCTTCAGCAGAACTGCAGACTGCACAGATGGTATCTTCCCAGAGGAAAAAGTAGTATAGCTTACTAGGGTATATTAGACTTAACAGTTACTATATACAGTAATGGACTTCTATACATCAGATTAAAACTTTGGGTGTAAGATTCAGATAATTATTTATTAAAAGCTCGACATTTTAAATGAGAATAAGAAAGAAAAGTATGTCTTTGTGCCCCCTTTTCCCTGTTCATGCCCTATCGGCCCCCCTGGCTAAACTTTGCTAGATCCGCCCCTGCACAGTTACGTAGAAAAAGATCCTGGTGTAGAAATAATATTAAATAAATTATAACAACAGCTGATCAAGTTTAAACGCGCTGCTGTTGTTCAGCCGCTGGTTTCCTCTTTCTGGTGAGAAGTGAGCCAAAAACTAAGAAGAGAGACGGACTGACGACAGAAAAGCCGATCAGCTGATCATTGATCAGTTTCACGATTGAAGTAGCAACAGGAGAGGGAGGGGGAGAGAGGCAGTCGCTCCATATATCGGTAGTTAAGCTTAACGTGGGAATGTTTTACAAACAATCAGAGATGAACTTACACACTTGCTTTACTTCTCTCTGGGAAAACTTCCTCGGAGATGAAATGCTGGTTTGGTAGCGAGGCTACAAATACACACAGCAGCTCTATCACGTGACCACACTGCTGCGACGTGCTACGGTTATGAGCCGAGTTGCTGTGTAGCAAGTTTTGTGAGGTGCTTTTTTGATATTTAATGGATCGGATTACATTTTTTATTTCTCACCGATATCCGATCCAGTAATTTGGGTCAGTATCGGACCAATACGATACTAATATTGGATCGGTCCATCTCTAGTATTTACCTTATTTCAAGACCTGCTGAGGACAAGATCTATTTTGTTTTCTATTTTTTCCTAATTCATAAAATCCTACAATTGAAAGTTTCTTTTTCACGTGATTGTGTTTTACATTTACTGACCAGTCTGGCTGTTTCAGAGCTGAGAGTGAAGATGAGTCCTTCTGCAGTGGTGACAGAGGGTCAGAGACTCACACTGACCTGCAGTACCAGCTGTCCTCTGACTGACAACACAAACTACATTTGGTACTTGAACAGTCGACCTCTGACCCCGAGAGAGAACCAGAACAAACATCTGATCCTAGACCCAGTCAGCAGGGAGGATGCAGGAAGCTACTCCTGTGCTGTGAAAAGCAACAAAGATATCAGCTCTGCTCCAAAGACTCTCACTGTCCAAAGTATCACAGGAACATGGACACCAGCAGCTGCAGGAGTTTCTGCAGCTCTGCTGGTTTTAATACTTCTCACTGTCTGCTGGTGGAGGAGGTGAGGATGAGCCCTGTTTTCTCTCTGAGTTCAATCAGATTCAGTCTCAAATTCTCAGACTAACCACGTGTTCATCTTTGTATTCACTTTCTTTTTACAAAGCAGAAAAAAGAGTAATTCTCACAAACCTTCAAGACATGAAACTCTGGATGACTCACACCTGGTAAAGAAAAACATATATGTATACATATATATATAAAATTGTACTATAACATAAAACATCAGCATCATCTATCATGCTTCTTTCACACCAGCTAGGAGAGCAGCTTCATTTTAAAATAGATGTCCAAATCATTAAAATCAGAATTGTTGATTTCTGGTTTTCTTCTCTTGTTTTAGTAGGCAGTGATTTTGTTCTGCTGACAGTAATATTTTGTACCAAATATTCCACGTCCTGTACTTCACGGTGGAGATCATAAATCTGTAAAAATTTCCATGTAAATGATTTTAAACATTTTATTAACATACCACCTCATACAGCTGAGCTATTATATAAGAGCTATGAGTGAGTCTACTTTGTGTTAATCCTCTCTCCAGCTGAGCTCTGCACTGAAAGATCAGCAATAAGTTCAACAATAATAACGTCTCAAATTGTTATTTCTCTTTTTTTTGGTTCCAAGTATGATGAAATCTCACCCCAACCAGCAGAGCAGGATCGTCACTACCCCAGACTCAATTCTTCAGAGGATGAAATGGATCATCTCTATTCCACCATTTCTCCATTTGAGCCCCCTGACCATGTCCACTATGGTTCTGTGGACAACTTCTGACCCAGTATAACCCCTAATAATCACTAACCACACTCAGGCCTGAATACTGTCAAATCTCTTAAATAGAACCTGAAGCAGGCTAAAAAGTCCCAAAAAGCAGCATCATGTGATGGTTCAACGAAACTCAAGAACAGCTGAGAAGATATGTCATTGACATCTATCAGTCAGTCTAGAAAGGTTTACATGAGATATTTCAAAGGCTTCGGACTCCAGCGAACCACAGTAAGAGCCATTATCCACAAATGAAGAAAATGTTTTGTGGCTGTCCCCATCTAGACACCTCATCTCCACCCACTCTGCCTCCAGCAGTGACCCTGATCAAACCAGGATTTGTGGCATCTTTGTAGAGCGTGACTCCACCATAGCTTGCCCAAACTTCCCTGTGATTCTTGCAGCAGGCTGAGCCTGCCGTCTGTAACTCTCCCAATAAGACGAGCAGCAGCCGTATCCATTCAGTCATAGGCCACCAGCCCGCCTCGACCATGGCTTAAAAAGACTAAAAAAGACTGGTGATCACCCCCGTCTCTCATCCAGCAGCGGCGGTGCAGGCCAAGACCCAGGCCAAGCAAGGAGGTTTTCCAAGACCTGCCTCTGGCACTCAGTCTCCTCCTGCAGTGTCTCTGCTGATGCACCACCACCTGCTAACACTGCATCATCACCAGGTCTGCCACCATCTGCACTAGCACCTCGACCAGCTGTATGTGTTGTGGATTCTGCTTGATGTCCTGTGATGTATGTTTTTAACTCCTATTTATTCTTTTGATTTTGAGCAACCTGTGTCTGTGCCTACACAAAAATGTGGGCACACGTTGGATCTTGATTTGACTCACAGTTTACCTCTAGCTTAAAGGTTTTGTGATGTTGTATGGTAGGATCATAAGCCTGTCTTGTTTGAGGTTTCCCTTCCTTCCTTGCTGCCAGAAGAAAGTTTAGGAGAGCTGAACGTAAATGGAAGAAGAATCAACTTCAGGTGTCATACCAAATATTACAGTATTACTGGAACTTTTAAAGATGCTAAGAGAAAACATTTTGCTGCTGTTATTCAGGCAAACTCCTGTAAGCCTTATGCCTTATCTAAAACCATTGACATGGTCCTTCATGCTCCACAGACTGTTGGTGTCGAGTCCTCTCAGGAAATTTGTGAAAATCATCGGTGAAAGCGCAGATTTCCCAGTCCGTTCTCGACCCTTCTATCCCTGTCCATAGCTCTGTTGACTTTGACAGGTTTTCACCAGTTTCTTTGCTTTGCCTGCAGGAGTTGGTCTCTCACCTGAAGCTCTCAGGTTCCCCTTATGATGCTCTCCCTCCTCGATTTTTCAAAGAGGTTTTCCTCACTACAGCACCATTTGTGCAATCCATTGTAAATAGTTGTTTTTCCTCTGGTGTTGTACCCGTGAATCTTAAACATGCATTGATTCAGCCTCTACTCAAGAAACCTGCTCTTGATCCTGATATTACAGGCTTATCTCCAAACTGCCTTTGATCTCAAAAATTCTTGAAAAGCCAGATTACAAGCAATTAATGTCCTTTTTAGAAGAACACAGTATTTTAGAAGTTTTTCACTCTGGTTTTAAAGTTTTGCATAGTACAGAATCTGCCCTTTAAGAGTTTTTAATGATGTGTTTTTAGTAACTGACTCAGGTGACTGTTATTATCGTGCTTTTACATTTAACTGCTGCCAGAGTGGATCATAAGAGTTTAATTTACAGCAGTTGGCAGGTGTTAGGAGTACTGCACTGCAGTGCTTCAGATCCTATTTGGCACAGCAAACTTTCTCTGTGAAACTTGGTGAATTTTTTTGTTTTTAAATCTCTGAATGACCGTGCGTTTGCTGTAGCCGCTCCAAAGTTGTGGAATGATCTGCCCTTGTACGTTAGGCAGGCCTCTTCTTTCTCAGTTTAAAACTCTTATTATAACATATTTATTTGCTGAAGCCTTTGGCACTCTTTGAGGGGTTGACTCAACTTGTTTTATCAACTTGTTTTAACATGTTTTGTTTTATTTTTATTCATTCATTTATTTATTTTATCTTATTTTGTGTTATTTTGTTTTATTGTGTTTATGCTATTTGTATATGTACAGAACTTTGTGAACCCTGGTTTTATCTTAAAGTGTTTCATATATAAAGCTGGTATGGTATGTTTGGCACCACTGTAGCAAGTCTCCAGCTACTGAGGGGACCCACCACGACACGTCAACACACAGGATGTGGATGAGTGCACAGTTCACTGCATTTAATTGGTTGAGGCTACAGAAGCCACGCAAGCCTCTATCTTTAGACTCTAGCTCTGTTCTCTGTTCAGGCTACTAAAATAGTGGAGGCAAGATTAGGTTCTGATAGCTTTCTTCCTTTAATAACTAAAATCATCAGTTAAAAATGTATTTTGCATTTACTTATCTTTGTCTAACAATAAAATGTATTTGATGATCTGATCATTTTAAGTGTAAGATATAAAAAATCAAGAAGGGCGTGAATAGTTTTCAAGGCACTTTGATGGTCTGTAGAAGACTCAGCCAAAGGTTTGAAGCAGTTCAATGTAAAATTAGAATAACTGTCTTACCTCCTCAGCTGAATCTTGACTCTATGGATGAAAACATCCCAGCTCATCACTATACAACACTGCACTTCACTGATAACCACACGGGTGACTTTGACTCCACCATCAAGTCACTGCCTGCTCACTAAAAAAAAAGAAGAGTTTGTAACCAGTGATGGTTTTATTGTCTGAAATAACTTCAGCATTAAAACAGAGACAGCACAGCTGGTATATCGGTCAGTGTTCACTCTCTGTGTTCGGGCATATTATACAGAAGAAATTAGAAGAAAAGTAGCAGTGGTTGAATTGTTCAGTTGAAAAATGTGTAATAATGAAATTCATGTTTCACAGATGTCCTGCAAAATGCAAGAAAACTTGTTAGTACTTCAAAAAGGGCAGTTTTCATGCATGCTGTCAGAAATTAAAACTTCTGTCGTCATGTTTCTTTATTTTTTTACACCACAAAAGAAAAATCCAGTAACTGTCAGGGTCTGTGGGATGAGCAGGCCAAGTGTAGGTCGAGGACCCAAATGTGGACAATGGGAGACAATAATACTATAATAAAAGACACCATTTATTAGCTTGGTAATCCAGACAAAGAAAATTACAATAAAACTAAAACTTTAAAATTAAAGAACTACACTAAGCAAAACATTAGGAGGCACAAGAAGCTAGAAAACACTGAGGGAAGGTGAGCTGATGATCCATAAAGGACAAAGGAAGACTGACGCAATATATTCACAGGAGAGAGCTTAGGGGACATCGATCCCCTGATCCACACCATGAAGATATGCAGCAACAACGTTGGAATGCCATTCGTACTGGAGAAGTGTAGTCAGATGGTAATGAAGACAGGAAAAGTGGTCAGAACTGAGGGGATCGAACTACCAGAAGGCAACATTCCAGACACTGAGGACAGCTACAAGTATCTGGGAATTCCACAGGCAAATGGAAGACACGAAGAAGCCGGTAGGAAAGCTGCAACCACTGAGTACCTGCAGAGGGTTAGGCACGTCCTGAAGAGTCAGATGAATGGTAAGAACTAGATCCGGACTATCAACACCAACGCCCTGCTGGAATAATAAACTGGCCAACTGAGGAGATGGAAGCCACTGACATCAAGACAAGGACGCTCCGAACCGTGTATGGAGGGTTTCACCCCAAGTCCAGCACCCTGAGGCTCTATGCTAAGCGGAAGGAAGGAGGCCAGGGACTAGCGAGTGTCAGTACCACAGTCCAGGACGACACAACGAACATGCACAAATATATCAGGCCACATGCTCAGAGAATACCTCAGGCAGCACAAACCCAAGAAAGAGGAGGAACCATCATAGAAGGTTAGTCCCCTGTGCAGTATGTACCACCATCAGATAGAGGAAGTGGCTGACTTCCAGAAATCCTACCCATTGCTGTGCAAAGCTGGACTGAAAGACAGCACAGAGGCACTAATCATGGCAGCACAGGAACAAGCTGTAAGTACAAGATCCATAGAGGCTGGGGGAGGCAAGACCACAGGTGCAGGCTGTGTAAAGATGCCCCTGAGACAATCCAGCACATAACAGCAGGTGTAAGATGCTAGCAGGCAGGACATACATGTAACCCCATAACCAAGTGGCCGGCATAGTGTACAGGAACATCTGTGGCCTGGAATATGCTCTGGAAGTCCTGAGGTCAAAATGGACTTCCCTCCCAGGGGGGTGGTCGAGAATGACCAAGACTGACCGAACTAAGATCCTGTGGGACTTTGAGATATAGATGGACAAACTGGTGATGGCTGAGTGAATGGACATAGTAGTGGTGGACAAGGAGAGGAAGATGACCATAGTGATAGACGTAAAGATACTGAATGACAGCAACGTGGGTAAAAAGGAACATGAGAAGCTGGAATTCTTATATATAATTTTACGGTACTGAACTTTTACGTCATTTAATTGTTTACTTATTACTTAATTACTTTAGTGTAGTATGGTGTAGTATACACTGGTGTTGTGAAACTTACAGTTAAATGCATGCATCATAGTGAACTACAGTATCATAGACATCATCTGCCTGTTTCTCTTAGTTTCTTTTTCCACAAGATAACCACAGACAACTGTGTTACAGGTCTCTACTCTCATTCTGGTAAAACTCTCAGAACTAAATCAAATTTGCTGTTGCTGCAAGTTTTATAAGCATACCTTGTGATTTTTACAGGAAAGAAAGAAAATAAGAATCATGGTAAAGTACAGAGCAGCAAAGAATACTTCAAGTTGATTTGAATGATGGCAGATAGCTGCTGCACTACACTGACTGTTCATCGTGTCACTTTCAGGTCGTCATGTCTGCAGGTTTCTCGTCACTCGAATTTTTTTCTGAACCACCAAATAACCACATGAGATTCATGTTGCTGCTTTCACTCTGCAAACTCTGACAACTTGTGAAAATGTAATGAAATGCACTCATTTTTCATGTTTAATGATCATAATTTGCAAAATGTGAATAATTTATTTGTGAAAGCTAATAAAGAAGAGTGCTTAGAAAGCACATACCTAAAGGTAAATTCAACACAGTGTCAAATATAGTAGATTGTACACATCTATTCTCAGTTAGAGGTTTCTTCTTTCTTAGGCACACAAAGGAAGTGGGGGCTTTGTCACTCAAAATTCACTTTCAACTTATGTTAAAGAAAATATTGAAAGGAAAATGAGTCAGAATTAGCTGCTTTTGGAATCTTCCAGCACATTATATTAAATTCCAGTTTTATGTCTCAAACATTCAGTTTTCAACATTCAGTGAAAACTGAATGTTGAAAATAGCTTTGAGTGAACATTAGTGTAAGTCAGAAAGAAAGGTTACATTAGCTAACATGACGCTAACAGTTATTATTTTGTTTGTTTTTTTAGTGACTAGCAATACTTTAGTGATATAAGTGTAGATTTATTTCTGTTGAGAAAACGTTGCTTTATGAACTGTGTTAGCATCTTTTTTTTTCAGCTTGGCTAATAAGGCTTTTTATTTTTGTAAGTAGCAAGTTTCTGCCTCTAAAAGAGGAGTGTGGTGGAGAGAGTCTAAACACAACATCCACGCAGCACAACCGAACTGCTCCTAGTCACACACTTCTTCTAAATGTAAGGATGACATCATCTTATATCCATCTAACTTCAGGGTCGGTGGGCCCGCTGGAGCCTATCCCAGCTGTCTTAGGGCAATAGGCAGGGTGCACCATGGACAGGTCGCTAGTCTAATACATAGACTGAGACAACCATTCACACCTATGGGCAGTTTTAGTGTTTCCAATTAACCTAACCCCACTAGCTGCATGTCTTTGGACTGTGGGAGGAAGCCAGAGTACCGAGGGAGAACCCACGCAAACACAGGAAGAACATGCAAACTCCACACAGAAAGACCGCAGCCTGATGGTGGAATTGAACTCAGGTCTTTCTTGCTGTGAGGCAACAGTGCCAACCACCATGCCGCCATGTTGCCCAGTATATTATAGCTGGGGACCATAATTTTAACAGAATGTGCTCCTTTTTATTTTTCAAAGAAGACAACTGCATCAATGATGGTATTTTAAAAAATTGACAATACTCTCGAGCTTGGTACGAGACACACATATTTGAATAATTAGCTTAGACTTTCACTTGTAAAGAATAATCACTGATTTTTATTTGTGTATTTCAGAAAATCTCCTACAACATGTTTCTTTTACATTACTGCCATCTTGTGGCTGCAGTTTGATATTTTCACTGAAAACTGGGCTTATTTCAATTTCACTAGAGACTGTGAGCATCTACTCAAGACTTTTAATTGCTTATCAGTTGCTTTCCTTTCTATAAAAGTCACTGCATGCCACTGCTAAGTAGTGTGTCAGAAAAATGTTCTTCTAAAGGGAAACAGTTACGCAGTGAGCATAACAAGTTTATTCTCTGTCTCCAAAAGTTGATTCTGTTCATCTGGACGTAGCGTTTTCAGTGGGAGAAATGTTTCATCACTCATCCAGGTGACTTCTTCAGTCTCAGCTGACAGGTTTCAATCTTATAAACAGCACATTTGCATAATGACTGAAACCAGCCCACTGAAGGAACAATGGGCTGGGAGGTCAGTTCCTTCATCATAATTATGCAAATTCTCATGACCATTGATCAACAACCACCATCTCTGAATCGAGGAGGGGGCCTAAGGGTACATCTGTCACCATCTTACAATGCTGTGATTGCAGCCATTCCCCAACTCTCTGTGAATGGAACTCATGGCCATTGATCAGCGGTTGTTGATCAATGCAGAAATAAAAATGTTTACAGCCTGGTTGAAAACATTGTTCTGTGAATGATATCCACTGTATCTGTGCTGTTGATGCCTTTTGAAAGCATTCCTAATAGCATCTATCTGGTAATATGCCTTTTGCGCAATGGTTCATGGAAGTATTAACAGTTTTTTAACTGCCTTTATAAATTGAAATTCTTCAGCCTTATACTAGTAAACACTTGTGCTACATGCAAGAGACAGAGTCAGCTCAGTATCCAGCTGTTATTATGAAAGTTTTCTCTTTGGCATCCACAGACGCAACAGCTGATAACAAAATGGTGCAAACAGAGGTGAATCCACATAAATATACTTTTTATATCTGAAAGTCCTGAAGAGCACAGTGGTTATGATGGCGTCCTTATATGCCAGTGTTTTAGCTAGCAAAGCGGTGTGGCCGATGTGGAGTGAAGACACGCTAATGACAACAAGATGTGAGCAGGGCCGACGTTAAATTAAGGTGAAGTTTAAGTTCTCAGTCAAATATGTGCTTATCTAGTGTCATTTATTTCCAATTTTCATTTGTGGATATTGATCGTTAAATACTGACACTAGCTTATGAGTAGTGGAAATGCAAGTAATCGTGTCATTATCAGTGATGGGAATAACGGCCGTTACTTTTTTCAGTAACTAGTAATCTGAATAATTACTATTTCTATTGTTACATCGCCGTTACTCAGAAGAAAATGCGGTGTGGACTGATTAGCTGAGGAATAATAAAGAAGTTGTGGTAAACCAAACACATGACCAATTTAAGGTGGCATAGCAACAAGATGTCATGTCAACCCAAGACTCAGGGTGGTCAAAAACCAAAAGAAAAAATCTCCACTGCAACGTGTCCAAGCACACTGGCTTCACCTGCGGTGGTACCAAGGTAGGTATCCCCAACAAAATTTTAATTCCTCTGCATCGTGAGCACGTTTTGCACAGAGAAGCATTTTTTTGAAAAATGTATTGATAGCACAAAGATTTTCTTGTAAAGCAAAGGGGGCCGAGGAAAAAAAGTTTGGGAACCACTGTCGGGTGGCTGTAGCTCAGGAGGTAGAGCAGGTCACCTACTGATCGGAAGGTTGGTGGTTCGATCCCTGGCTCCTCCAGTCTGCATGTCAAGTATCCTTGGGCAAGATACTAACCCCAAGTTGCTCTCCGATGCGTCCATCGGAGTGTGAATGTGTGTGAATGTAGTTAAATATAGCACTAAGTATAGATAAAGTGCTTGTGAGAATGGGTGTGATTGGGTGAATGTGGCATGTTGTATAGAGCGCTTTGAGTGCTCCGAGAGAGCAGAAAAGCGCTATATAAGAATCAGTCCATTTACCATTTACTGTAATAAGTAAACTTGGATGGATTTGATGCTGGTGTGACCAGAGTGCACACATCTGCTGTTGCTCACAGTGGTCCAAGGGTCCGCTCAGGGAGGTGTGTGTTTGCTCCGACACATGAAAAATTAGAGGGAACATTGTCTGTGAGTCAATGTCCCTGACATGGATCCTGGAATGCCTGGAACTGTACAAGGTCAATGGGACCAAAGACCCCTCATCACAAATCAGTGGGGGTGTGGGGAACAACACTAGATGTTAATTTAAAGCCAGGAGAACAGTCACCATCAACTGCAGGATCTACAGAGGAGATGTTCTGTTCCAACTGCTGTTTTTCATTGGCCTCAGCCCACTCACTAAGATCATTAACAAGACGGGCTACAGATACTGAGTACGAAGTGGAGCAGTTGTCAGTCGCCTCGTCTACACTGGTGACATCAAGCTGTACAGCATACAAACTCAGACATCATCTGATTAGCAAGGTCTGCATCAGGTGTTGAAGAAAGGTGGTGAGAATAGTGAATAGCTGGACCCTTAAGCTGGGTCCGTGGCTCCACCAGATACTAGAAATGATATCCACCACCTCTATCCAGAAGAGCTCAGTCCTAGACAAAGGCACTGCACAAAACACTCAAGCTCTGTGTGTGTGTGTGTGTGTGTGTGTGTGTGTGTGTGTGTGTTTCTGTCATGGTCCCCGTGCCTCGCTGGCTGACTCTGTTTGGCAACATGTTTTGTTTGTTTCCTTTGCGCTCTCTCTCCTCTGCCGGGGCGGTGCTCATTACGGGCTCCCGCCCCTGGCCCACGCACCTGTGCTCACCGTCACACCTGCAGCCGACCCCAGCTGATTTCGAGCACTATTTATGACAGCGGACCTGTGTCATCCTTCGCTGGATCGTTTAGCCATCAGCGTCAGTCCCCCTGGGCATGAGCCTGAGCCTGAGCCTGAGCCTGAGCCTGAGCCTGAGCCTGAGCCTGAGCCTGAGCCTGGACTTCTTTCTCTGTGTGTATATAGATCTGCCCTGGACCCGAGCGAGTGTGTGTGTTTGGATTAATCCCTGTTTCCCCCTGGCCCCTGGAGCCACACTGTATATATATTCTCACCTGGTGTCTCACTGTAAATAAACGCACTTTCTCTTTGCCAAGGATACCTGGTCTGCGCGTGAGTCCGTTTCAAACACTGTGACAGTTTCTTTCTTCTCCCATATCACTGGAAAAATGCTTACCTGTTGACAGTGCAAGCCAGACCACAATACACTGTTATTCAGCTTATTCTACAATACAATTTATAAAGCACATTTAAAAACCCTAAGGCACACCAAAGTGCTTCACAATAAAACAGTAAAATAATAAATCTGAGACCAGATTTTTAAAATATTTTTGTTATTTGGTTCAAATGCTGATTTTTCGGAGTTTATGAAGAAATTCTTTTACTATGACAGCAGGACTTTACACTCTTTTCCTTTTCATATGTTGTATTAACAGGAATAGTGAAGTGCACTGAACATACCACTGGATGGCACCAGAGGAATTTTCAGAGCTCATATTTTAATGTGAGGGTTATGTACTTTCACTTCACTGAGGCAATGAAACCTGAAAACTGAGCCTGTGTGTGAACACAACACTGAAACTGAGACTGTGTGCTGTTCATGGAGGAGTCGGTGCTGTTTGAGTGCCAGCTTTGTTGTTGTTACAGGCTGGGAGGATGAGGATGTGTTGATAGTAGGATGCACAGAAGAGCCACCCGGAGTGCATAAGAAGGTGACAGATGAAGGTGTGTGTTTGTGCGTACAGAAGCAAGTACTTATATTTACTATGGATTACCTCCTTACCATATCAGAACCACTTGTGGAGAGAGCTCCCTTGTGTGCCTTATTTGGGAACAATGAATATGATGATTAACATTTTGAATTTTTCCAGAACATAAACTCATTGTGATAAAGAAGGTAAGATTAACTGGGCCTCGGCTGAACTCACTTTACTTTTTGTTCTTTTAAATATTATTAAACACTAAGTAAATGTAAAAGTAAATGTACCACTTTATTAGGTAAACATTGGTTTCCCATTTTGCCTTCAAAGATGTCTTAATTTTGGAAACATTTCCCACATTTGGTCCATATTGACATGACAGCATCAAACAGATTGTGCAGATTTATCAACTGCACATTCATAATGTCAATTTTCATCCCACCACATTCCAGAAGTGCTGTAATGGATTGAGATCTGGTTCCCGTGAAGTAAAGTAGTACGGGGAACTCATTGTCATGTTCAAGAAACCAGGTTGACATGATTTTAACCTTGTGGTGTATTTTTCTGCCGAACACAGCACTCAAAAGATGGGTACACTGGGATCATAAATGTACAGAGAAAGTATCCTCAGCACCATTACACCACAGCAGCCTGATCTGCTGATAAACAGGATGTTTCATCTTGCTTTTCCCAGCATCTAATGATACAGTCGAAATGTTCTAGGAAAAATTAAAATACTGTTTTTCTAATATTCTTTTGTCTAATGTTGGTGAGTATGTGAAAACTGTAGCCTCAGTTTCCTGCTCGTTGCTGAGAGGAGGATGTGACATCTGGTGTGACTTTGTGCTGTTGTAGCCCATCTGTTTGACATTGTTATGTTTAGAGATGCTCTTCTGCTTATCTTATACTACCATACTTTTGGTTACTGTAGGTGTATTAATTGGTCGTTTGACTAACAGTTCTTACAGTGGGGCCAAAAAGTATTTAGTCAGCCACCGATTGTGCAAGTTCCCCCACTTAAAATGATGACAGAGGTCAGTAATTTGCACCAGAGGTACACTTCAACTGTGAGAGACAGAATGTGAAAAAAAAATCCATGAATTCACATGGTAGGATTTGTAAAGAATTTATTCGTAAATCAGGGTGGAAAATAAGTATTTGGTCACCTCAAACAAGGAAAATCCCTGGCTCTCACAGACCTGTAACGTCTTCTGTAAGAAGCTTTTCTGTCCCCCACTCGTTACCTGTATGAATGGCACCTGTTTGACCTCATCATCTGTATAAAAGACACCTGTCCACAGCCTCAACCAGTCAGACTCCAAACTCCGCCATGGCCAAGACCAAAGAGCTTTCGAAGGACACCAGGAAAAGAATTGTAGACCTGCACCAGACTGGGAAGAGTGAATCTACAATAGGCAAGCAGCTTGGTGTGAAAAAATCAACTGTGGGAGCAATCATCAGAAAATGGAAGACATACAAGACCACTGATAATCTCCCTCGATCTGGGGCTCCACGCAAGATCTCATCCCGTGGGGTCAAAATGATCATGAGAACGGTGAGCAAAGATCCCAGAACCACACGGGGGGACCTGGTGAATGACCTGCAGAGAGCTGGGACCAAAGTAACAAAGGTCACCATCAGTAACACACTACAACGGCAGGGAATCAAATCCCGCAGTGCCAGACGTGTTCTGCTGCTGAAGCCAGTGCATGTCCAGGCCCGTCTGAAGTTCGCCAGAGAGCACATGGATGATACAGCAGAGGATTGGGAGAATGTCATGTGGTCAGATGAAACCAAAGTAGAACTTTTTGGTATAAACTCAACTCGTCGTGTTTGGAGGAAGAAGAATACTGAGTTGCATCCCAAGAACACCATACCTACTGTGAAGCATGGGGGTGGAAACATCATGCTATGGGGCTGTTTTTCTGCCAAGGGGACAGGACGACTGATCCGTGTTAAGGACAGAATGAATGGGGCCAAGTATCGTGAGATTTTGAGCCAAAACCTCCTTCCATCAGTGAGAACTTTGAAGATGAAACGAGGCTGGGTCTTCCAACATGACAATGATCCAAAACACACCGCCCGGGCAACAAAGGAGTGGCTCCGTAAGAAGCATTTGAAAGTCCTGGAGTGGCCTAGCCAGTCTCCAGACCTCAACCCCATAGAAAATCTGTGGTGGGAGTTGAAAGTCCGTGTTGCTCGGCGACAGCCCCAAAACATCACTGCTCTTGAGAAGATCTGCATGGAGGAATGGGCCAAAATACCAGCTACTGTGTGTGTGCAAACCTGGTAAAGACCTATAGTAAACGTTTGACCTCTGTTATTGCCAACAAAGGTTATGTTACAAAGTATTGAGTTGTATTTTTGTTATTGACCAAATACTTATTTTCCACCCTGATTTACGAATAAATTCTTTACAAATCCTACCATGTGAATTCATGGATTTTTTTTTTCACATTCTGTCTCTCACAGTTGAAGTGTACCTCTGGTGCAAATTACTGACCTCTGTCATCATTTTAAGTGGGGGAACTTGCACAATCGGTGGCTGACTAAATACTTTTTTGCCCCACTGTATCTGTCACTTCAAAGCTGCCTGACCATTCTGATCTGACCTTTGTAATTCACTCAGAGACCTGCTGCTCACTGGTTATTTTCTCTTTTTCTAATTATTCTCTGTAAACCTTAGAGATCATTCTGTGGGAAAATCCCAGCAGATCAACAGTTTCTGAATACTCAGACCTGCTTGTCTGACACCAACGTCTGTGTCACTTAAATAACCGTTCTTCCTCATTCTATTCTATTCTATTTTTTCTGTTGTAACATGTGGTTTATCATTGCCTTCTAAGCAAGCCTGCAGTAGAAAAGAAGCATGAATGCAGATCCAAAACCTCTTCAGCAACAATGCTGAACCTTTACTGTACTGGTGTTTTTAGAGACAAATTAATCAACAATATTGTCGATTAATTTTGCCTCTACTATGTCTCTCCATTTCATGCTGGACGGAGCACAAAAGGAACAATGACAATAATCCTACTGTAGTAGGAAGGCACACGACAATTGTAGAACAGTGTTTTTAATTAGAGAGATTTTTACATATATACACTTTTTCAGCTCCCTTCTCCGCCTTGCACATACCACACATCTCTCTTCTCCGGGCCCCAGAAGCTACTGAAAATAGGGAAGGTGTAGTTGGTGTGAAGGCTGACAGACCAGGCTGTGCCAGGTTCCCCTGGCCAATTCACAACCCACTGCTCCACCCCTAACCTGCAGCTAAGCCACAAACCTTACCCTGCATACCCCCATCAATCAACTTGGCCAGCCAAGCTCTGTCTGTATTATTGCCTCTGGACCTCCCCTCACTACAGATCCCTCCCTCATTCTTCCACTCTCGCTGTCACTTTCCCCTCTGTGAACACCGCCCCCCTCCTCGGGCACATACCGCCTGGTATTTGGGACAGAACCTGGCTTAGAGTACTGGCTGATGCAAACCACAGGGCAGTTTTGTCATACCCCATGTGACCAGCCATCAGGTTGCAATGAGCCGCCTGGAAAATAATTTCCTGGCAGCTTTTAGGCACCAACAACTGGGTGTGTTCTTCCTTATTGTGATTGTCAAGACTAACTCTATATAATCTGACCCTGTGTGCAACTTTAAGGTGCACTGTTTGACCATCAATCATCATAACTTAGTCAAAGGCTGAGTGTAGAGTGATGTCACAAGACTGCTCCGGTGGAAAATCTTCCGTGGAGCACCCAAACACATTGACGCAGTCCTAGTGGATATTTTGGGAGACTTAGATGTATTTGTGAGAAGAGGGAGGTCCTCCAGTCTCTGGCAAAATTACTATTGACCAACTGAAAGCACAAGAAAATCACAAATGGAGGCTGTGAAGAGTGTTTGAATGGAGCACAGAGACTAGTGAGCTGTGTGTCTGACTACAAACTGTAATGTCTGTGTTAGTGTGCTCTCTTTACTGAATGACAGTTTGACCACAGTGACTTCCACTTTTACTATGAAATATGAGTGTGAAGTGGTTTAAAGCTGACTCAGGAAACAGCCGACCCACTAAAGTCTGTTTAAAGGTGTTTCATGTAGCATCATGTGACCTTAGCACTGATCCTGTTGTGGTTTATCAGGTTTACTTCTAACATTGAACCAATGAAGAAGTTATACAGCTTATCCTTTTTTGGACCGAGCATTAAGGAAATGTAAACTCACTGTGACAGTGTCACATAAGTCTCTGCCCCTCCCTACACTGTGGGTTCATCTACCTCTGATTGGTTGATGTAAGTCTGCAGTATTTGCTTCCCTTTTCTTTTTCACTTGTTCCTCATATTTACTCCATACATACACTTACAAATACACTCAAGTCATTGAAGGTTTCCCTTAAGCTGTGTGATAAAAGGGACCCTAAAATGCCACCAGACCATCAGCAGTATATGGATCCACATACCATAACACAACCTCCACGGTGCTTTACAGCTAGCTGCAGACAATCACTGAACTTCTATATTCACATTGGATTGAGTCCAGTAGACCTGTTTCCACTGATTTTCAGTCCAGTTCTTGTGTAAACTAGCACAGCTCAGCCTTTTACAGAAGACAAAAGTATGTTTTTAAGGCCTGCCACCAGTTTCATCACATTTCCTTAGAGAGACACTGCACACCATACATATAGCTCTATGGAAATTTTCTTGCAAGTGTACAAATACTATTGCACGCCTGTTGTGTGTTATATTAAACATTTTTCATAGACTCAGCTGAAAAATTAAAACTAATCACGAATTTTTGAGACATGGCGCCAGTAATGAGCTTTGAACTTGTATTGATACTGTAATGAAAATATTATTTTTGTTTGAATTTTGTTCTAATCAATTAGTGTCTTAATCAAATTGCCTGGATAAATTGTATGGGTGAGTTAACTTTGATTCCCCCCAAAATAGAAGAAGCACAATGTAAATAATATCGCTACAAGTCTCAGTTAGCATGTTAAACATCTAAAGCCCAACCAAACCTGAAATGGTGTGGTGGGACTGTGATAGAGCTGTACAGAAACCGGGATTAATATGACGGTGTATCTCAAAAGATTGATATTACAACGGTCACTTGACCCACATTACGTTACTTGCTCTTTGAGTGAATCAACAAATGGCGAAATGAAAAGCCGAACAACAACAATGCTGTTTCTTTAGAGAGTCTTAGCTTACATGCGTGTTTAGTTCATATTTTCAGTTGTTACCCTCCACAGCTAAATAAAGCACTTTAAGTTATGTACTGATGTACAAAACAATGGACATAAGGCGCTTCTTTCAAAGAAAAAACTCAGATGTTATTTTATATATTATGCTTTGTGTGTTGTTCAGTATCTTTCTATGCAAAACCAGATGAATTTCAATACACAGCAGTATATTCACAGTTGAAACCAGATATTTACATACACTTTAGCGAAAAACATAAAAATATTTTTTTTACTGTTGAACATTAATTTAGAGTAAACTTTTTTGTTTAAGATCAATAAATATTGAAAAATCTTTTGAATTAGTTAAATGTCAGAATAAAGAGAGACAGAGCTTCTATTTTTTATCACTTTCATCAAATTTAGGAGTACATATACACTAAGTTTATTGTTAATTAATAAGAAAACTCCAGACGATTCCATTCTGAGCTGAAGAAGCTTCTGATTGGTTCGTAGAGTCCATGTGAGTAAATTGGTGGCACAGCTGTGGATGCATATAAGACAAAACACAGAGCCTGTTTCATAATACATACAATTTCTCTCTGTTTAACAAATATGTTGTTTATATTTATATATATATATTATATCTAAAAAAAATAAACATTTAGTCTGATTTGATGTTTAACAATTAAAAAAGTGTTTTTATCTGAAGAGTTTGTAAATATCTGGTTTCAACTGTATATTTGATGATGTTGTTGTTTGGCTTGATTGTCAGCACAAAGAGGGAGAGAGAGGAACAGAGAGGGAGAGAGAGGAACAGAGAGGGAGAGAGAGGGAGAGAGAGGGAGAGAGAGGGAGAGAGAGGAACAGAGAGGGAGAGAGAGGGAGAGAGAGGAACAGTGAGGGAGAGAGAGGGAGAGAGAGGAACAGAGAGGGAGAGAGAGGAACAGAGAGAGAGAGAGAGAGGAACAGAGAGGGAGAGAGAGGAACAGAGAGGGAGAGAGAGGAACAGAGAGGGAGAGAGAGGAACAGAGAGGGAGAGAGAGGAGAGAGAGGAACAGAGAGGGAGAGAGAGGAACAGTGAGGGAGAGAGAGGAACAGTGAGGGAGAGAGAGGAACAGAGAGGGAGAGAGAGGAACAGAGAGGGAGAGAGAGGAGAGAGAGGAACAGAGAGGGAGAGAGAGGAACAGAGAGGGAGAGAGAGGAGAGAGAGGAACAGAGAGGGAGAGAGAGGAACAGAGAGGGAGAGAGAGGGAGAGAGAGGGAGACAGAGGAACAGAGAGGGAGAGAGAGGAACAGAGAGGGAGAGAGAGGGAGAGAGAGGAACAGAGAGGGAGAGAGAGGAACAGAGAGGGAGAGAGAGGGAGAGAGAGGAACAGAGAGGGAGAGAGAGGAACAGAGAGGGAGAGAGAGGAACAGAGAGGGAGAGAGAGGGAGAGAGAGGAACAGAGAGGGAGAGAGAGGGAGAGAGAGGAACAGAGAGGGAGAGAGAGGGAGAGAGAGGAACAGTGAGGGAGAGAGAGGAACAGAGAGGAACAGAGAGGGAGAGAGAGGAACAGAGAGGGAGAGAGAGGAACAGAGAGGGAGAGAGAGGGAGAGAGAGGAACAGAGAGGGAGAGAGAGGAACAGAGAGGGAGAGAGAGGAGAGAGAGGAACAGAGAGGGAGAGAGAGGAACAGAGAGGGAGAGAGAGGGAGAGAGAGGAACAGAGAGGGAGAGAGAGGAACAGAGAGGGAGAGAGAGGGAGAGAGAGGGAGAGAGAGGGAGAGAGAGGAACAGAGAGGGAGAGAGAGGAACAGAGAGGGAGAGAGAGGGAGAGAGAGGGAGAGAGAGGAACAGAGAGGGAGAGAGAGGAACAGAGAGGGAGAGAGAGGAACAGAGAGGGAGAGAGAGGAACAGAGAGGGAGAGAGAGGGAGAGAGAGGGAGAGAGAGGAACAGAGAGGGAGAGAGAGGGAGAGAGAGGGAGAGAGAGGGAGAGAGAGGAACAGAGAGGGAGAGAGAGGAACAGAGAGGGAGAGAGAGGAACAGAGAGGGAGAGAGAGGAACAGAGAGGGAGAGAGAGGAACAGAGAGGGAGAGAGAGGGAGAGAGAGGGAGAGAGAGGAACAGAGAGGGAGAGAGAGGAACAGAGAGGGAGAGAGAGGAGAGAGAGGAACAGAGAGGGAGAGAGAGGAACAGAGAGGGAGAGAGAGGGAGAGAGAGGAACAGAGAGGGAGAGAGAGGAACAGAGAGGGAGAGAGAGGAACAGAGAGGGAGAGAGAGGAACAGAGAGGGAGAGAGAGGAACAGAGAGGGAGAGAGAGGAGAGAGAGGAACAGAGAGGGAGAGAGAGGAGAGAGAGGAACAGAGAGGAACAGAGAGGAACAGAGAGGGAGAGAGAGGAACAGAGAGGGAGAGAGAGGAGAGAGAGGAACAGAGAGGGAGAGAGAGGGAGAGAGAGGAACAGAGAGGGAGAGAGAGGAACAGAGAGGGAGAGAGAGGAACAGAGAGGGAGAGAGAGGAACAGAGAGGGAGAGAGAGGGAGAGAGAGGGAGAGAGAGGAACAGAGAGGGAGAGAGAGGGAGAGAGAGGAACAGAGAGGAACAGAGAG
Source organism: Neolamprologus brichardi (assembly GCF_056152115.1). Lineage (NCBI taxonomy): Eukaryota > Metazoa > Chordata > Actinopteri > Cichliformes > Cichlidae > Neolamprologus > Neolamprologus brichardi. The sequence continues at coordinate 8,376,313 of NC_142112.1, forward strand.
GGAGAGAGAGGGAGAGAGAGGAACAGAGAGGGAGAGAGAGGGAACAAGAAAAGGTGAGACAGACTTGTTAGTCAAATGGTTGCTTGTCAAAACACATTACAACATGTATCTAGTACAACATGCCACATTCACCCAATCACACACTTTCTCTAAACTGATTCTTCCCAACTACATTCATACACATTCACACTCTTGACATGCAGACTGGAGGAGGCAGGGATCGAACCACAAACCTTCCAATCAGCAGTGATGGGAATGACAGCGTTACAAGGAACAGCGTTACTAACGGCGTTACTTTTTTCAGTAACGAGTAATCTAATTACTGTTCCTATCGTTACAACACCGTTACAGTTACAAGAAACTGCGGTGCGGTCGTGTTACTATTTTTCAGCAAACAGACGGTTGAAGCTGTCGTCAGCTTACTGCATCTTATATCAGTTGCATGCAAGTAGCTGACTATGTAAGTAATCTGGACGCTACAGCTTTAAGCAGCCGTGCGCTGCCGCTGATGGTAATTACGGTCACTTTTTGGCACAACACCTGGAGCTAGGGGGGAAACAATCGCATGAGTGCTGCTGTTTGACTGAGGAAGAATAAAGTAGTCGTGGTTAGGGATGGGTACCGTTTAGGTTTTATCCGATACCGGTGCCAAACCGGTACTTCTGAAACGGTGCCGGTGCTTAAACGGTGCTCGAACAGGTGCTTAAAGAATGGAGAACACAAACTTTGTCCAAAAACCTCTCATGTTCAGCTGTTTTTTTGTAAAAATAAACAATGTTAGCCTTTTCTGCAGCTATGGGGCATATATGGTATCACTCTTGGCTGGAAGCAGCTTAAAGAATGGAAAAAACACAAACTTTGTCCAAAGAGAGAGAGAGAGAGAGAGAGAGAGAGAGAGAGAGAGAGAGAGAGAAAGAGAGAGAGAGAGAGAGAGAGAGAGAGAGAGAGTTTTGAGATGTGAGAGATTTGTGACATTTAGCGTCACACGTTGGAGTGTGTAGTTAATGTGTTGTCTTGTGTAGTTAGCATGTAGTGTTGTGGATAGTTTTGTGTTGTGTGTCAGAACAATGAGGCGACTGCTGTCTCCAGGTAGAAACAGCAGTGACACACCTGCTGCTGTCAGACCTGCAGGTATCAGCTGTGACGTTTCCTTTATAGTGGACAGAAATTTTTTGGAGTGGCACAAATAATTTGTGGCATCTTGTTCTGTAAATAGTTTGAAATGGTTATTTAAAAAAGAGGTAAAAGGTAAATGGCTGCAAATAACTTTGTTATTTTCAAAACTTGTGCATATGATTTTAAAATTGACAATTTACATTTGCATTTAAAGTTATGAAATATGATTCATTACACATGTCTGTTACAGTAAAAAATATACATTTTTTTACTCAGATTTTATGTTTTTTGTCTGATTTTAGATCAATTGTATTAACACAGTATGTCAAAATGAAAACATGACTGTAAATTCAGACATGTGAGGCTGTGCTGAAAAGAATGATACCAAACAGGGCAAAGTAAATAGTTTTTAAAGGTGAAATGTGGAGGGAAAATCAAAAGTAGTCAAAAATGGCCAATTACACCCTGGACCTTAGAGGGTTAAACATTTTTTAAAGTAATGCAATAGTTACTTTTCAAGTAATTAATTACTTTTAGAATATTGTAACTCAGTTACTAACACTGCAGATCAGTAGGTGACCTGCTCTACCTCCTGAGCTACAGCCACCCAGTGGCAATGTGGAGTAAACCATCATTAGGTATTTATAAAGTGTGCACTCACAAACCTGTCAAACCTGCATTTAACACGTTGGCTTCCATAGCAGTATAGTATTGCAACTAAAATAGGAAAATAAGAACATAAATAGTGCATCATTGCCAGACCTGGCCTGCATCTGGTTGACATACACTCTGCCACGACACCAGTCAGTCAGAAGTACCAGCCTGATGGGCCAGACCTGTTTTCTATGAGCCTGGGCCACATAAACCAAACCACAATCGGCCAGATGTGGCATGCCATCAGGCTTTTTTGAACCATTTATAAATTTTAAATGGCAGCACATAATCACACCTGTGGTTCACAGGGGTCAAAAATGTCCCCACTTCATTTGAGTGTTTTTTAAAGTATAAAGTATAAATTGTCAATCAATTCAGTGTTACACCTTAAGACCAACACATCAACACAAAATGTACCCAACATTTTACATTTTAGGGCCACCAGACCTTGTTTACATAAAGTATACTTTGTTTTTGAGCAAAAACAAAATGAGAAAATAAAATATTTAAATGTTCAGATTATTTTGACTATCTGACTAACTACAGAGTGCTGTATGTTGAACTTTAGTGAGAAAGGTTTTTTTGAAGCATTTATAAATTTTAAATGGCAGCACATAATCACACCTGTGATTTTTTCCCCCACTTTTAATTAAAACTTAATTCAAACATTTTGACACAATTTTTTATTCCATTTCAAAATTAAGTCTGATGAAAACCTCATAAAAATGATTTTTTTCTTTGTTTTCGGGTAAAAAATAAATTAAATCATCAGTTATTGTGATTATCGTTTCACAACCAAAGTCAGCTGCTTTAACAGATGATCACTGACAGGTTTATGTCAAAGTTAATTTAAAAAGCTGTTTTTAAACTACTTCAAGTTTTTTACTGGCAGCAAATAATCACATCTGTTGTCCTCTGGGCTCAAAAATGACCCCGTTTGCTTTGACTGTTTATAAAGCAAGAAGTATAAAATATCATCATCTCTGTGTTTCAAGGTTTTATTCATCTTTATTCCAACTCATTACTGACAGTTTTCTATATTTTGGCATGGTAGGAACAGCAGGGCACGAGTCTGAGTGGGGGCAAACTTTCATGAGGACAAAGACGTGTCCATATTTGACACAAGTGCAGGAGGAAGCTCAGGTTCATTCCTCTGCACTGGTCCCATCATGGACAGCTTTCTTTCTGCAGTTGCAGGCCAAGGGTCATATACAGTAAACAAGTTGTTACAGGTGATTGTTTTCTTTTGGAAACCTGCAATGTTAGGGACAACTCGTGTGTCCTGACTGCAGGACAGACGGTTTGCCATCGTACACTAGCATGTTCCATGTACAGCTGGACCTGCATCACATGCTGCCCATGTTTTTACCTCATAGCTCCCTGGTTTACTTGGATGTTCTGTTGGACAGAGTCCTCTGAAGGGGACGTAGTGCTCATACACAGTCACATCAGTACCAGGATCTTACATCAACAGCAGGAGAAACACCCACTAATGGGAGCACGTTTGTGTCATGAACGACAATCTTCTATTGTGTCTTTATTAAGAAATTATATCCTTTTTGTGCTTCTATGATTAATCTTGTGTCAGCATGAAAACTTCTCTACCAGACTCAGGATGTCATAAACTGGCCGTAGCGACTCTACTGGATGCACGGCAGTAAGAATCAACACACCCACATACGCCTACAGCTGCATTCGATCCATTTTTCTTCCTCTCTTGTTGTCCCTCCTTTTTTGTCATTGAGTTGGCTGTAGAGCAGGTCATCTGCTGATTGGATGGTTGTTGGTTCAGTCTCTGTGTGCTCCAGTCTGGAGTTCTTACCAAGGTGTCCTTGGGCAAGTTACTGAACCCCAACTTGGTCTCTGATGCATCCATTGGCATGTGAAAGTTAAAAAGCAGAATACAACACAATACAATACACACTGTGTATAATGTTTTCAGTGCTCGAGTAGAAAAGCAGCTGAAGGAGTATGGGACCTGGCACACGTGCTTGGTAAAGTAAATGAGGAAGTGATGGTGTTAAAGCTAAATGCAGTTTGTCTGCTGACACACTCACACAAGTCAGTCATTCCTGTTAGACAGATGTTGATTTTTAACATTCATGTTTCTGATATTTCTGAAACTCTGAGAGCAGCAGTGATCGGCTCTTTATAATCATCATACATCAACTTTCTGATTAGAAGAGAAAATCTACAACAGCCATGTTGTTGGCAGAAGCTGGATGTTTGTTCATGGGTTTCATTCTGTGTCTCTCAGGTAGGAATAATTTGTTTCTCCTCCTCATGATGACTGTGATGATGTTTGTGGAAGGCAGGAGTTTTAGTGTCAAACCTGCAGAAAGTTACAACATGATTTTAGAAAACAGAAGATTGACAGTTAACAGGATTTGTACTTTTACTGTTCTGAACTGTCAAGTGTATCAAAGCACCAGATTGTGATCCTTCACAGTAACATGCTGTCATCACAGATTAGCACAGAAAAGAAAGTTAGCATAAATGTTCACCATGTTTTCTAATCACATGTTGTGTTAAAGGTGTTCAGGGGAAACCAAACAGCATCTGTGCCTTGAAAGGTTCATCAGTGAATCTGCCCTGCTCACATCAACATCCCACTGCAAGAAATAGCTGGTACGCTGGATGCTTGACTGTCTCCAAGATTGAACTCTCTACAGAGGAAACACATGTAAAGTACAGCATGTCAGCAGAGAGTAATTTCACTCTAACAATCAATAATCTGACAGAGAGAGATGCAAATTTTTACTGCTGCATTAAAACTGCTGACAGATCAAAGTGTCAACAAAGTGGAATTCATCTCCAAGTTACAGGTACAGTTCTTTTTACAAATGCATCACAAATGAATGAGTTTATGGATGATCAGTGTATTCATGTTGGTCATGTGACCTCTCAGAGCTGCAGGTAAAGGTGATTCCTGCCACAGAGGGACAGACAGTAACACTGATGTGCAGCAGCAGCTGTCCTCTGACTGAAAAGCCTGCAGCCTACATCTGGTACAAGAACAGAGAGTTTCTCTATGAGGACTGGTCTCCCTGGTACCAAGAGCTGCTCAGCAGTGAGGAAGCAGTCACATACTCCTGTGCTGTCAAAGGCTACGAGCATCTCAGAGCCCCTGAAGTCTCTGTGGGTGAGTCATGATGGACGCCTCCTCATCATGTTATGAGATGTTAAACACAAACACTTTACTCTTCAGACTCTAATGAATTTACTGGAAGTTGTTGGTTTTTCTCAGGTTCCATCACAGAGACCTGCTTCAGTGTGACCTATGCTAAAGGGAGAGTGTGTCCTTCTCAGCAGACATCAGTGGACGAGTCCTGCTCCATCACATATCCCAGAGGTGAAGTTCTGGACAAACTGCACTTTGAAACTTCATTTTTATTTGTTAATTTATTTGACATGACAGAGATGAACTGGTGGAAAATGTGTTCATCATCTCCCAACAGAAATCCATGTCCAGAGGACTCCTGCTGAACACAGAGGTCACATCAGACTGACCTGTAACAGCAGCTGTTTTCTGACTGAGCCTCTGATTTCCTTTGTGTGGTATGAGAACAGAAAGCCTACAGTGCAGGAGAGAAAACAGATTCTAGTTCACATTTCTCAGCCTGACAGTTTGTCTTGTGCTGTAAAAGGTCTTGAGGATGTGCGCTCTGCTGACGTCTGTGAGTAAACTTATTGTCTCTCCACTTACAAAGTATTACCACCACTTCTTGCAATTATGACTAATCATCACACTGGTTTCCTGTAAAGGTCAGGATCCGTTTTAAAATGTTGATGATCACATCACAATTCTCAGCTGCAGATCCAAAACTCTGGACTCGTCTCCCTCTTCAGATCTGCTCATCTATGATACTAACAGTATTCATCTCCTGACTTCTCCTCAGCTTTTTCAGTCACAGCCAAGAATAACTCAGTCTGTCATTTTCCCCAGTGTATTTCTTTCTTCATTTATATATCTTTAACATTTTAATTGCATTTATTTATTTATTTATTTTTTAGCTGATTTTTATTAGTATAATTAAACATAATTGTTACTTGTTGTGCAGTACGTTCGTCAACATCTGTTGTGTTTAAATGTGTGATATAAATAAACTGATCTGACTAATTAAGTTAAAATATCTCTTCTCTGTTTCATTGATATTTCAGGTTTCAGTGATTGCTGCTGGACGTTGAATTATGTCCACAGCAGAATCTGTGCTCTGGAAGGAGCTTCAGTCAACATCTCCAGTAAATACTCACATCCTGACTATGAGCAGATACAGTCTAAATGTTGGTATAAAGTCAAGAGAAATGCTGAACAGCTGACTGAGGATGCAGATCATGTGGAGTATGATGACAGCATGAAGAACCAACACATCCTCAGATTAAAGAAGCTGAAGAGAGATGACTCAGCAGAATACAGGTTCACCATCACAACAGAAAATGAAGAAGTGATACAGTCTGATTTTCCTGGAGTTATTCTGATTGTCACAGGTAATTACAGTTTGTTTGACTCACTATTCATTGTTTAGATCCCAGTTAGTCCTGTGTGTTACTCAAATAAGCTAACAGAAACTAATCTAAGATGGTAGTGAGGAGACTCACCCAGCACTAACAGCCTACAGCTGCATGACTACAACATTTCAGCTTGATAGCTTGATAGTTAGCTGCAATTATTAGCTATTAATGCCAATTAACAGCAGCTCTGCTCGCCTGTGTTTGCACTTGTTACCTTACTGGTGAAAATAGATCCCAGGTATGTGTTAGCATAAGGACTAGAACAATCTGTGAGAACGATTTGAGAGATGTAATATTTATACACAAGTTTTCACCATTACTGTTACTGAAAGAGTCAAAAATAAAATGTCCACAACTTTAGATTTGTAGTTGTTCTGATATCAAAGGTTTTTAAGGTAGAATGTCCTGCGCATTCGAAGATCCTCCAGTCCACGCCAGTGGCGCTACGTGGCCACAAACCAGAACCCTGCAGACCATGCAACACGTTCGGTTGCTGCAAGACACCAACTGGCTTAGTGGAACCAGGTTTCTGTCCAAACCAGAGCAAGACGTCCCTGACATCACCTTTGATCTTGTGGACCCAGGTTCAGATCCAGACATCCGCCCGCTTGTGTCCACATTAAGCACTGCCACAGCATCCAAGCAACTTGGGTCCCAACGATTCACCAAGTTTTCTTCGTGGCAGTCACTGACTCGTGCAATCGCCCATCTGAAACATATTGCCAGTTGTTACAACATGATCACAACAAACAAACCTTGTAAGGGCTGGCATCTTTGCAAGACAGGATTTAGTGTTGAGGAATCCACCCAAGCCTCAGACATCATCATTCGAACAGTCCAAGAAGAGGTTTATGGCGAGGAGATCAAATGTATCATAATACACAAAGAGGTTCCCAGAAGTAGTCCTCTGAAAAGCCTCGATCCCTTTATTGATGCACATGGCCTACTAAGAGTCGGAGGTCATCTTAACTATTCGAGTCTTGCTCAGAGTGAGAAGACTCCTGTGATTATTCCAGGGAATCATCATATTGCAACCCTGCTCATTAGACAGTACCACGAACAAGTTCACCATCAAGGGCGTCTCTTTATGGAAGGGGCTGTCCGTGCAGCTGGGTTTTGGATAGTTGGTGGAAAGAGAAAAGTGAGCAGCATCATCTACCGATGTATGACATGCAGAAGACTTAGAGTTCCAGTAAGCTGCCAAAAAATGGCCAACCTTCCGGCAGATCGTCTGTCAACAGACCCTCCCTTCACAAATGTTGATGTGTTTGGTCCTTGGAGTGTGTCTGCACGCCGGACTAGAGGAGGCTTTTTTTTTTTTTTTACATGTATGAGCGTAAGAGCCGTACATATTGAAGTCATAGAATCCCTCGACACATTCAGCTTTATCAACGCATTAAGGCGGTTTCTAGCAGTTAGAGGGCCGGTCAAAAGTATTCGATCAGACAGAGGCACTAACTTTGTGGGTGCTTGTCAGTCCTTGAAGATACCTTCTAACATCGACCACAATGGTGTCAGCCCAAGGATGCTCTTGGACATTCAACCCTCCACATGCCTCCCACTTTGGTGGAACATGGGAAAGGATGATTGGTCTGGCTAGAAGGATTCTTGACTCCATGTTCCTCCAGCTCAAGGGGAAGCTTACCCATGAAGTGTTGGTAACTTTCATGGCAGAAGTAGCAGGCATCATTAATGCCCGGCCTCTTGTTTCTGTAACAACTGACCCCGACAACTCATTCATTCTTATGCCAGCTGCTCTTCTAACACAGAAGGTAAACTGTTCCTGCTCCTCCAGGAGAGTTTGGAGCCGCTGACCTCTACAAGCATCAGTGGAGACAAGTCCAGCACCTGTCCAACACCTTCTGGGACAGGTGGCGCAAGCAGTTCCTACCAACATTGCAATCACGTAGGAAGTGGCAGTCATCTAACCCAAACATTAAGCCATGGGATGTTGTTCTCCTTAAGGACAGTCAAGTACAAAGAAATAAGTGGCCACTTGGTCTGGTAACACAGACCTTCCGAAGCAAAGATGGTAAAGTTCGCCAGGTCGAGGTCAAGGTCATCAAGCCAGGAGGAGAAACATTGTTTGTGAGACCCATTACAGAAATAGTACTTCTTCTGGCTTCAGATGTCTAGGTGTTGAACTGTCATTGACAAAGTGTGGTGGCGTTAATCACACCAGGCGGGGAGTGTTCTGATATCAAAGGTTCTTAAGGTAGACTGTTTTCTTGGATTTGGTAAATGTTTAAATATGCAATTGTAACTCTCTGATTCCACCTTAAAACCTGTAGTCAGTAATAGGACATGATGTCGTCGGTAAACAGGAAGTAAGTCTGTGAATTAAGGAGAAGGCATGTGCAGCATGGTGGCATTAGCCAGATAAATCCAGTGGCATCCACATACATCCTATGCCTTTGGTAGCATTGTGTGTATGTATAGACTTGTTTTATATTTTATGTGCATGTATAGACCACTTTCTTTCAAGTAAGTTCATTTTTCTGTAAGTTTAATGATAAAACCAATCTTATGCAGTTTATGCTAGCAATCGCTTATGGAGCTAGTTAAAGGGGAGTGACAAACGAATTGGAGACATTCATTATAGCAAGACTTGTTAAAATTATAATTTGATGTTTGTATTTGAGTTCAAAAGGGAAGTAATTCATATGAACAATGTATGTTGACATATTAAAAAACTGAGTTAATTTCAATGTTATATATGTACATGGTGAATAAGTACAGTGATTATGCCTTGTACTGGGGTGACCGTGGCTCAGGGGGTTGGGAAGCGTATCTGTAACCGGAAGGTCGCCGGTTCGATCCCCGGGCTCTCTGTCCTGGTCGTTGTGTCCTTGGGCAAGGCACCTACCGCCAGAGGTGTTGGCCAGAGGGGCCGATGGCGCGATATGGCAGCCTCTGCTCAGCTTCTGTCGGTCTGCCCCAGGGCAGCTGTAGCTACAACTGTAGCTGCCTCCACCAGTGTGTGAATGTGAGAGTGAATGAATAGTGGCATTGTAAAGCGCTTTGGGTGCCTTGAAAAGCGCTATATAAATCCAATCCATTATTATTATTATTACTGTTTGTTACAGTTTCACCTTTCCCTGTGTCAATAAACCTGTGAACCGGGAAGCTGACTGCCCAACCATAGCAGAGGCAGTACAGTAGTCTTGTGTTGCTTTGAAGGAGAGAGAGCATCAATGAGGAGCAGAAACTCAGCACAAAATCACCAAACCTCTTCCAGGTTTCAGTCCAACACAGACAGAATTCCAGTTCATAAATCCATTGATCATGGTTCAATTCTCTCGGGTTTCCTACTAAAGATGTTCTCCAGTAATGTAAAAGCTGTCACACGTACAGTACAGTAATATTTTTACATTTCTGGCCGTTTGAACATTTACTGTCAGTAGGTTCATTTTGGATTAAAATCTTTACTAAATTATGTATTTTTTTTCTTAAATTTAATACAGTTCTAATATTTGTAAAAAGAAAAATATTTTCTCAGTCACTTTGTAACATTGATGCCTGAAAACCAACCTGCTGTTTATAAGAAATATCTCTTACATTTACTGACCAGTCTGAGTGTCTTTCAGAGCTGAGAGTGAAGATGAGTCCTTCTGCAGTGGTGACAGAGGGTCAGAGAGTCACACTGACCTGCAGTACCAGCTGTCCTCTGACTGACAACACAAACTACATTTGGTACTTGAACAGTCGACCTCTGACCCCGAGAGAGAACCAGAACAAACATCTGATCCTAGACCCAGTCAGCAGGGAGGATGCAGGAAGCTACTCCTGTGCTGTGAAAAGCAACAAAGATATCAGCTCTGCTCCAAAGACTCTCACTGTCCAAAGTATCACAGGAACATGGACACCAGCAGCTGCAGGAGTTTCTGCAGCTCTGCTGGTTTTAATACTTCTCACTGTCTGCTGGTGTGTTAGGTGAGGATGAACACTGTTTCCTCTGTCAGATCTCTTAGGTTTCATCTAGAATTTACACACTAACCTGACACCACCTGTTCATGTTTGTATTCACTATTTTCATAAACCAGAAGAAAGACGAACTCTCATCAACCTTCAAGAAATGAAAATTTGGATGATTTGGAGGTGATACAAATAAAGTACAGTTTTAGTACAACACAAAACATCAGTGTCATTCTATACTTTTTAATAAGAGTCATTTTTTAAGAGATGATACGTTTCTTGTTCATTATTTGATCAGATCATTGTTCTTTCTTAGTTTTTTGTCTTCTTTTAGTTTTTCTTCTGCTGACACAGAAATGTTATGTACCACATGTTTTAGGTCCTGTACTCTACAGCAACAAATAATAGACCAGTCAGCTTTTTAAAAGCTTCATGATAGTTTTTTAAAATGTCAGAGCAAATTATTTAAACAGACTCACTCACATAGTTTAACTCATATAGAAGATCTATGAATTCAAGTTTGAATCTACTATTTTGGGCTAATTCTACCATCCAGCTGAGCTCTTAGTTGAAGGATCTGCAATAATGTATTCATTACTGTAAAAATAACAATAATCATTATCATCACTGATTATGTAACTTCTCTGTTTCTTTGTTATCATTTAAACTTTGGTCCCCAGTATGACGACATCGCAGCTCATCGAGGAGAGCAGGACCTGAACTACCAAAGACTCCACGTCTACAAGAATCAAACAGATTCTCTCTACTCCACGATTCCTCCATCTCAGCCCCGAGAACAACATCATATCCACTACAAACCTGAGTATGTCTGACACATTAATTACACTGTAAAGAGGGCTATATTGTTACAAAACTGTAGATTATTACACACTGGGCTTTATAATAACCTGAATAAGATCAAAGTGGATTATAGAGGTCAGTACTTTGTATTTTGAATATAGAGGGCTGTGAGCTCCTTTCCAGATTCAGTGGAGCAAATAAGGAAATTGTTTTTGTTTTTGTCTTATTTTTCACATAGTCAGTCTTTTTTATTTTGAACTAGATCAAAGAGGACTTCCAGACAGTCTCCAAGAAGAACCTCAGACAACAAAGAGCAGGTACAGAACTGGATTCAAACAAAAACATCTCATCTGTCGTGTTTGTCTTCACCTGAAATAATTAGTCTTCAGCTTTTTCAGTTTTCTCACAAACTCTACCTGATGATTTTCTTTTATAGAGTTTTTATTTGATTATATACAGTTACACCACGAACATCATGTGACAGGGACACACTACTATTATATTTTGAGATCCTACAAATGCCGTACATCAACAATCATTAGACTGATATCAGGCTTACATATTATTTTTGGACATTGAACAGACGTGACGTTTAGCCCTGACTGTACACAGATTTCACTCTGATTTGAACTACATCAAAAAGCCATGTCGTATAATTTATGTTAATAAACTAGGAAATAATTCCCTGAAACGACCACTAAAAGGCTTGTTTACCACATGATTAACACAGACATTTATCACTTGAGCTCTACAAAGTGATGTTTTATAATGCTCTGAAAGGAGGATGAGCTAGAGGTTTAGTTTAATATAAATGTATAATTACTGTCTCATCTCCTCAGATCAACCCTGAAAGTATCTCAGCTCAGTCAGCAGAGCAGGATGATCATCACTACAGGAGACTGCACTTCAGTGAGAACCACACAGCTGATCTCTACTCCACCATGGAGACACTGCCTGCTCACTAAAGAAGAGTTTGTTACCATGGTGATTTAAAGGAACAGTTTGCGGAGAGTTTGTGTCTGAAATAACTTCAGTGTCGCAGCAGAGACACCACAGCTGATGTGTCTGTCAGTGGGTTTCACACATTGTACTAAAACAGACAACACAGGAAAGTAATTAACAGAAATATTAAATATGGCATTTAATCTGTTGTTAGACTCAATTGGTTTCTCTCAAAATGTAAAAGAACCCACCCACCACTTTAATCACACTCTAGATCTTGTTTTAACATATGGCATAGAAACTGAACATTTAACAGTGTTTCCTGAAAACCCTCTCCTGTCTGATCATTTCTTGATAACATTTACATTTACAATAATTGATTACGCAGCAGTGGAGAGTGGACTTTATCAAAGTAGATGTCTTTCTGAAAGCGCTGTAACTAAGTTTAAGAATATAATCCAGCCACTGTTATCATCGTCAATGCCCTGTACCAACACAGAGCAGAGCAGCTATCTGAACGCTACCCCAACAGAGGTCGATTATCTTGTTAATAATTTCACCTCCTCACTACGTACGACTCTGGATACTGTAGCTCCAGTGAAAACTAAGGTCTCTAATCAGAAGTACCTGACCCCGTGGTATAATTCTCAAACACGTACCCTAAAGCAGATGACTCGTAATCTGGAGAGGAAATGGCGTGTCACGAATTTAGAGGATCATCATTTAGCCTGGAGAAATAGTTTGTTGCTTTATAAGAAAGCCCTCCGCAAAGCCAGAACAGCTTACTACTCATCACTGATTGAAGAAAATAAGAACAACCCCAGGTTTCTCTTCAGCACTGTAGCCAGGCTGACAAAAAGTCAGAGCTCTTTTGAGCCAACCATCCCTTTAATGTTAACTAGTGATGACTTCATGAACTTCTTCACAAATAAAATTTTTATCATTAGAGAAAAAATTACCAATAATCATCCCACAGATGTAATATTATCTACAGCTACTCTTAGTACCATTGATGTTAAGTTAGACTCTTTTTCTCCAATCGATCTTTCTGAGTTAACTTCAATAATTACTTCCTCCAAACCATCAACGTGTCTTTTAGACCCCATTCCTACAAAACTGCTCAAAGAAGTCCTGCCATTGATTAATTCTTCGATCTTATATATGATCAACCTATCTCTAATAATCAGCTATGTACCACAGGCCTTCAAGGTGGCTGCAGTTAAACCTTTACTCAAAAAGCATCTCTAGACCCAGCAGTCTTAGCTAATTATAGGCCAATCTCCAACCTTCCTTTCATATCAAAAATCCTTGAAAGAGTAGTTGTCAAACAGCTAACAGATCATCTGCAGAGGAATGGTTTATTTGAAGAGTTTCAGTCAGGTTTCAGAGTTCATCACAGCACAGAAACAGCTTTAGTGAAGGTTACAAATGATCTTCTTATGGCCTCTGACAGTGGACTCATCTCTGTGCTTGTCCTTCTTGACCTTAGTGCAGCATTCGATACTGTTGACCATAATATCCTATTAGAGCGATTAGAACATACTGTAGGTATTACAGGTACTGTGCTGCAGTGGTTTGTATCATATCTATCTAATAGACTCCAATTTGTGCATGTAAATGGAGAGTCCTCTTCACACACTGAGGTTAATTATGGAGTTCCACAGGGTTCAGTGCTAGGACCAATTCTGTTTACATTATACATGCTTCCCTTAGGCAGCATCATTAGAAGACATAGCATACATTTTCACTGCTATGCAGATGACACCCAGCTCTATCTGTCCATGAAGCCAGATAACACACACCAATTAGTTAAACTGCAGGAATGTCTTAAAGACATAAAGACTTGGATGGCCACTAACTTTCTGCTTCTTAATTCAGATAAAACTGAGGTCATTGTACTCGGCGCTGAAAAGCTTAGAAATATGGTATCTAACCAGATTCTTACTCTGGATGGCATTACCTTGGCCTCCAGTAACAATGTGAGGAACCTTGGAGTCATTTTTGACCAGGATATGTCCTTCAACGCACATATTAAACAAATATGTAAGACTGCGTTCTTCCATTTGTGCAACATCTCTAAAATTAGAAATATCCTGTCTCAGAGTGACGCTGAAAAACTAGTTCATGCATTTATTACTTCCAGGCTGGACTACTGCAATTCATTATTATCAGGATGTCCAAAAAACTCACTGAAAAGCCTTCAGCTAATCCAAAATGCTGCAGCAAGAGTACTGACAGGGACTAGAAAGAGAGAGCAGATTTCTCCTGTTTTGGCTTCCCTTCATTGGCTTCCTGTTAAATCCAGAATTGAATTCAAAATCCTGCTCCTCACATACAAGGTCTTAAATAATCAGGCCCCATCTTATCTTAATGACCTTGTAGTACCATATCACCCTATTAGAGCACTTCGCTCTCGCTCTGCAGGCCTACTTGTTGTTCCTAGAGTATTTAAAAGTAGAATGGGAGGCAGAGCCTTCAGTTTTCAGGCCCCTCTTCTGTGGAACCAGCTTCCAGTTTGGATTCGGGAGACAGACACTATCTCTACTTTTAAGATTAGGCTTAAAACTTTCCTTTTTGCTAAAGCATATAGTTAGGGCTGGACCAGGTGACCCTGAATCCTCCCTTAGTTATGCTGCAGTAGACGTAGGCTGCCGGGGATTCCCATGATGCATTGAGTTTTTCCTTTCCAGTCACTTTTCTCACTCACTATGTATTAACAGACCTCTCTGTATTGAATCATATCTGTTATTAACCTCTGTCTCTCTTCCACAGCATGTCTTTATCCTGTCTTCCTTCTCTCACCCCAACCAATCACAGCAGATGGCTCCACCCCTCCCTGAGCCTGGTTCTGCCGGAGGTTTCTTCCTGTTAAAAGGGAGTTTTTCCTTCCCACTGTCGCCAAAGTGCTCATAGGGGGTCATATGATCGTTGGGTTTTTCTCTGTATCTATGAAGCGCCTTGAGGCGACTTTTGTTGTGATTTGGCGCTATATAAATAAAATTGAATTGAATTGAATTGAATCACACAGGCAAATGGCAACCATGAAGAGGCCACTTGGCAAGCTGCAACCACCAAACACCTGCAGAGAGTAAGGCGACTTCTGAGGAGTCAGCCAAATGGGGTGGACAAGATCCAGGGCAACATCTACACCCTGCTGTTCGTCAGATACCCTGCTGGGACAAGAAGTTGGCCAAAGGAAGCAATAAAGCCACTGACCTTATCATGCATAGAGGGTTTCAATGCAATAAACAGCCAAGTTTATAAGGGTGCAGGCTGACTGAGATTAACTAAAACAACAACAAAGCAGTTCGGTCAATATTAAGATATTTTATTCCCATACCATTTATACTTCAGGATTAAGCCAAATACAAAAAAATAAAAATACAAAATAATTTGTTCCTCCTGTCCGTGTTGTGCAGATAGCAGCTGTTCCTTTATCTTTCACGGAGATGATTCATTCAAATACATCTGTAAATAACCCTGAATGCCTTTCCTTGCACCTTATTTTGGCACTCATTGCTGTTTTCTACTACCAACTTCCTGTTCGGGTGTAGAAGCTTTTATTTTGGATGGGACGATTTCCTGTAAAACTGTTTTTGGCGCAGTTTTCAGTGGCAGTCGCGGGAGTTTTGAAATGTGATGGCTTAACGGAGCCTATGGAGATTTCTTTTGTCATTAGCAGCCCCCTTGATAGAGGCACAAGGTATGGTCATGATATAAATGAGGACACATTTAGATGTTTTTGTGACAGTCGCTGCATTTGCTAAATGTTACGTTGAAACGAACTTCATGTTATAAGGTTTACGATTGTAAGAGTGTGGATTATTTTTGCTTACACGCTGTTTCTATGTATACATCCCCAGCTCTTACGGTGAGATTGATGGTTTGCTGCCATTAAACCTTCAAAACGTCATCAGTAAAGTGTCATTCTTCATTCGGGGGGGTTCGCTACAACATCTTTCATGTCAGTTTTAAGATTTCATATTAATATCATATTTTATCAACAGACATGAGGCTAAATATTGCGTTTCAAGTCAGAAAGGCATTAGATTACTACGGAAGGAAGAAAAGGTACAAATGTGGGTCCCACACATAAGGCAGAACTGGTTCAACATCACCACCATCTCAGCTGCACCTGAGAATACTGCTGATGCTCTGGTGGCAATTCAGGGTCCCTTTTATCACACAGCTTAATGGAAAAATTCAATGACTCGGGTGTATTTGTAAGTGTGTGTCAGAAGTGAATGTGATGAACAAGTGAGGAAAAAAGGGAAGGAAACACTCCAGATTTACCTCAACAAATCCAGAGGTGGATTGACCCACAGTGTAGGGGGAAGTGGAAACTTACATGACACTGTAACAGTCAGTTTACATTTCCCCAGTACAACTTCAGCTTCTTCATTGGTTCATATGTTAGAAGTAAACCTGATCAACCACAACAGGATCAGTGATAAGGTCACATGATGCTACATAAAACACCTTTAAACAGGCTTTAGTAGGTCAGCTGTTTCCTGGGTTAGCTTTCCACATATTTAATACTTTTGTACTCATACTCAAACTGATTCATTCAGTACTCAACAACATTTATCCGACTTCTTAATTTACAAGCATGTGTAAGCTTTACAGGTTTTTCTACTGCTTTTAGTTTGATATAGAATTATTTTTCATGCACATGTGATTAATATACATGATTAATGGGACTGTAGACTGAACTACCCAACAGCACAGACGCAGAGTTGTTAAAGCACCTACAGCTATAAAATGCTACTTGTGCTAAAAGTAAAAACAGGTGAGGCTGTTTTAATGTAACAATAACTAAATATGAAGACAGCCCATCATTTTTATGTTTTCATGCTTTCTGTTGTTATACCGTAAAGTTAAAATACTTTTGTCATTTAAAAAAACAGGATCCAGGAAGAGATGTGTGACGGTGTAATGTGGTTTAGTTTACTACAGTAAAATTGTAAATCATTTTTGTAACATAATTTTTAAACAACTCAGCTCAAGTTTTTTTCCTTCAATCTGATTGTCTCCAATTTTCAGACAACTAAAGAAGACATTAAAAAGATGCTGAGAAAGAATGCCATTCTTTCTCGAATTAAAAATATTTTCAAACCTGTTTCAGACCAACAGAAACAAATCTGTGACCAGATTTTCAATTGTCACTCAGAATCCATGTGCAGTGGACCGAGGGTGGCTGATCAGAACCTGACAGCCTTTATGGAAACACCCAGGGACAGCCTGCATCGACTTAATGAACGGGAATTCAGTCCAGCATCTTCACTGAGCTCTGATGGAAGTTCAATAACACCTCAAGAGAGTCACACTCCCGAGGAGCTCAGGGCTATCCTAATCAGTAGCCTAAAGCCCAATATGTTAGCTACTAATAATATCTTTGTATTGTTTTTGTTCAGACCGATGTTCACAGGCTTGCTCCTGTTTGTTGTTGTGGAAAAATAATTTAAGCATCGAAATGAAAACGATTACAAAACACAAACCCAAACCCCAATCGAATAGAAAAAATATAATTCGACATTGTAAGACAAAAGACAAGAAAAATGCAACATATGCAGCAAAACCTTGATCCCCAGGAAGGGACCTCATCGGCCGCATATTTCAGAAGCTGTTGATCAGTATCAACTTAGTATCAACTTAGTATCAACTAAGGTAATTAAGAGCATTTCTAAACATAAAACATGTCAAACACATGGGCTAAAGCTGCAGAAGACCACACCAGGTGTCCTTCTGTCAGTTAAGAACAGCAAACTGAGGCTACAAGTCACCAAAAATTGACAACAGAAGATTAGAAAAACAGTACCCGGTCTGATACGTTTCAAATTCTGCTGCAACATTTAGAGTTTTGGGTCAAAATGTGGCATAAAAAACACAAACGTCTGCACTGCTACTGGTCTTGCAATGGTTTCAAGGACACTTTCCCAGCACTCTTGGGCCCCTTACTGCTAAATGACATCATTTAAACACCACAGTTACCCGACTATTGTTGCTGAGCGTGTCTATATTGTATGTCTCTGTCCTTTATGACCCCACTGTACCAATCTTTTGAAGGCTGTATCCAGCAGGTTTATGTGCCATGTCTGGTTCCTTGAACATGACATCATTTATGTGCATCCAACCAATCTGCAGCAACTCTGTGATATCACGTCAATATCGACCCAAATCTCTGAGGAATCCTTTCATCACCTTGTTGAATTTGTGCCACACAGAATTAGGGCAGGTCTAGAAGCATCCATTAAGTGCATAAAGGAAGGAAAGTGAATAGAGCTCCGGTTGCCTACCTCTGCTTTTAAGGCCTTATTGTACTGATGGACTTCTGTCATGGCATCTAGTGTCGGGTTATTGGCCAGCAGCCCTCCATCCAGAAAGCGCCCCATTGGTCAGAAATAGGTGGGAGCAGCGCCGCTGGAGCGAGCAGCTCGCCATACAAGTTGTTCTGATATGAACACAAGGATCCATCCAGTGGTATGTTCACAGCACTTCATTATCCCATTTGACATTTGAGGGCTGGTGCTGTAGCCGACAAACACAGGTGATATCTGACGTACCTTGTGGGATGGTGAGAGGCTTGAATGTGGCAGTGGTGGTGTATGGGGCCTCTCTGGAGACGGATGGAGGTCATAGTTCCTGAATATATGAAGCTCGCCTGGATGTCTGTCTGCCAGAGCACTGGTCACCATTACCCTGTAAAGAAAGAAAGAAGTGAAAAGTCATGATGTCATAGTAAACAATTGCATTTCAACCAAATTACAAAAATATTTTTAAAAACAATCTGGCTTCAGATGTATTATTTTAGTGTTTAGAGAGCCATGCTACACATATCAAAGCAAGTCAGAACACTGAGGTCTGAAGTTAAATCTGAGGACTGTTTACTAGATAATTGTCAAAAACTGCCGTTTGAAACCTGTAAACACCAAAAAAACACTAAAAATTAACTGATGTTAAATATGAAAATTTCTACAATAGATCTTCACATTATATTAAAATGCAAAAAATTAAGAGAAAAAATAATGACTAGAAAGTGTGGTGCATTGTGCTGTGAATAATCAACAATGCATACTGTTCCACACTTCATGACTTCATGACATCTCACTAAAAGATAAAATCAAAAAAACATTAAAAAAAACCAAAAAACAATAAATCATGGATCCATCCACTTTATTCAACCTGTTTGAGAGGAAAGAAGCCAAAGCAGAAAACCCCAGACCTCCTCTCCACAGCCACCTCCTCCAGCTTATCCGGGGAACCGAGCTGTTTACAGGCTGACCGAGAGAGGTAATCACTTCATGGTGTCCTGGGTCTACACCTGAACCTCCTCTCGATCATCCATGCTGGACCAGAACACCTTACCCAGGAGGCGACTACTTCAACTGGCTCCTTTCGATGTGCAGGAGAAGCAGCTACTCTGCTCTGAGCCCCTCTAAAATGATTGCACTCCTCACCCTATGCCAAGGAAACGTGCAGCTACTCTTGAGAGAAAGGTGACTTCTGACACCTTTATCCACGATCTAGATCTTTCTCGTTCTCTCTCAAAAGAACAATGACAGACTTAAAAGAAGATCAAGGCTGCATTAACAAATTTCTGGTGCTTTTCTATAGCAATGTAAAGCTGCAGCGCCATCTTGTGGCAGATGGCTGCATAACATTTAGAACACAACAATTTGTCATTCTCTCCGTAAGCGTGACAGGTCGAAAAGTTGAATTATAATAAAACTTTGTAGGAGTGTAGAGTGGGTTCATGTTAATAATCCATTTGGCTTATATCCACTAAGGTGTTCAAGGCCAACTTAATGATTTATTGGTCGAAAATGAACAAAAAGCCTTAAAACTTAGAAACTGTGATTCTTACAAGTGTGCCATTTAACATGTCAACATATAAAAAGTATCATAAAGATTTTAAATATAATGTAACATTTGACCACTGACCCCTTCTTCAATGTAAAACTGAAGGTTAAAGTAATAATAATGCTATTTAGAGCTATTTAAAACTGTTTCTTACTGCCATTGTTAGTATTGACAACATATATTCATGGAATAATAACAGATAAGATTTGAGGCTTCTGAAAATTGTTCGTTCAAACTCACTATAACTCACTCATCCTCTGACCCTCTGCAGCTTTGCGGAGTCTGCGGCAGATCACACATTGTCAGATAAATGAGGCAACTGTTTTACTCATTCCAGGAATCCAGTAGCCACTGGATCTGATTTCATTTATGGTGAATCCTTTTCCTTGGTGTTTTACTTTGTCATGACAGTGAGATATTCTGAGTTTGGCTGCACAATGTTCTTTTGGGATCACGATCGGGTGTTTGAAGGTGTCACTCGTTGCATGCTGGAGTCTCCCTCCCACCTTGAGGAGACCATCTGTATCCATGAAAATGTCCAGTTTAAACAGTTTGTTATGATGTGGGAGCTGTTCTCCTTTCTTCAGCTGTGTTATTTCCTGTTCATACGTTTGACTTTGTACATGTCGAATGATCACAAGTTCAGCATTTTTCTGCTCACTCACTGTAGCTGATGCATTTGACTTGATGTGTCTAGCCCTTCTTATGAGATGTGCTACAGCCTTAATTGCTTTGGACCAGGAGGAGAACTTACTTGGACATTCAGCAAGACTTACAGTGTCTGTGACTTTAGTTAACATTGTCTGTACTTTTCTGACTTCTGGATCTCCTATGGTCAGATCCAGCTCGACAGGTTGTGCTGTGGGCAGTTCATTTTTCCACAAAAAGGAGGGGCCAGTGAACCAGATAGACTTATTTAACTCATTGACAGTTACACCTCTCGAAGCACTGTCAGCTGGATTCAGTTCTGATGGCACGTAAAACCACTGCTGAGGGCTTGTACTTTCCCTGATCCTCTGGACCCTGTTAGCTACAAAGGTGTGGAAACCACGTGCATCATTGTTTATGTAGCCCAGCACCACCTTTGAATCAGTCCAGAAATACTCTTTTGCACCATAACACAGTTCTTCCCGTAACATGTTGCTGACTGAGACTGAAACTACAGCTGCTGTTAGTTCAAGTCTGGGGATTGTGGTCAGTTTAGTTGGAGAAACTCGAGCCTTTGCTATTACCAGAGAGCAGTGAACTTCACCTTTACCGTTTTTTGCCCTCAGATAGCTACATTGTGCATAACCACTTGAGCTTGCATCTGAAAAGTGGTGCAACTCTATTTCTTTAGTTTCACCAAAGTTAGCAGGCAGGTAACAGCGAGGTATGTTTAGCTTGTCTAGATTTACAAAGTCACTTTGCCAACTCACCCACCTTGGCTTGAGTGCATTAGGTATGGGGTCGTCCCACCCGACAGCATGCTGACACATTTCTTGCAAGATTTTCTTTCCATTTAGCACATATGGCGCTAAAAATCCAAGTGGGTCGTAGATCAACGCAACGGTGGATAGAATGCCTCTGCGTGTGGCTGGCTGGACTTTCAGTGTGTTGTCAAATTTGAAACAGTCCTTTTCAATGCTCCACTGGATGCCTAGTGCTCTTTCTTGTGGCATGTCTTTGAATGTCAAGTCTCTTATAAGATAAGAAAAGATAAAGATAAGATAAAACTTTATTAATCCCTCGGGTGGGTTCCTCTGGGAAATTCGGTTTCCAAAAGCACAGCACCGACAGAAGTTACAGAGCGTGAGCAGAATATTATATATATACAAACACACACATATATAAGAGACATATATAAATAAAATATACGAAGGGGATAAACAGAATAAATAGGAATAAAAATGAAAATAAAAGTACAAGTGAATTGCACATTTAAAGTATTGAGGTCAATTGCACCGTTGACTATTAACAAAAGTATTGCACAAAAGGTAATTGCACAGTGAAGTGAAGAGGCACTACAGCTTAGTTGTTCCCCCCTCCTTTGTCCTCCTGTCTCCCCTCCCTCTCCCCTCCAGAGAGGAGTTAAACAGTTCGATGGCGTGTGGGACAAAGGAGTTTTTAAGTCTGTTGGTTTTTGTCTTTGGGAGAAGCAACCTGTCACTGAACAGACTCTTCTGGTTGTTTATGGCCGTGTGCAGAGGATGCCCAGCATTGTCCATAATGTCCAGCAGTTTTTTTTAGTGTCCTTTTCTCTGCCACTGACACCAGAGTGTCCAGCTTCATGCCGACCACAGAGCCAGCCTTCCTGTTGAGTTTCTTTGCTGTGCTGCTCCCCCAGCACAGCAAAGAAGGTAATGTTAATGTTTACAGCACACTCTGATGCAGGTATACTTTGCAAAACAGTGTGATTGTTAGAAACAAACTTGTGGAGACGCAGGTTACCTTTGCGGCAGATTTCTCTGGCTTCTTGTGCCAACTGCATTGCTTCTTTCACTGTGTTTGTGCTCGTAACTCCGTCATCGACATAAAAGTCTTTCTCAACGAACTGTGAACCTGCTGGGTGCGAGTGGCTGTGCAGTACTTCAGTCCATAATTTGCACAGCCTGGAGATGATGCCGCACCAAAAAGGTGTACCTTCATTCTGTATGCTTGAGGTTGTGTGCTTGTATCACCGTTTTTCCACCAAAGGAAATGTAGATAGTCCCGGTCCCTCTCACTGATGTGGAACTGGTGGAACATCTTTTCTATATCGCACATTAAGGCAATAGGATGTTGCCGGAATCTCAAGAGAATGCCAGTCAGATTGTTTATTAAGTCTGGCCCTTGGAGGAGATGATCATTGAGACTTGTTCCATTGTGTCTGGCTGAACAGTCAAATACGACACGCAGTTTTGTGGGCTTTTTGGGGTGGTAAATCCCATGATGGGGGATGTACCATTGTTCACCTTGTGTTCCTTCGTTGTGTACTTCTTCCACGTCTCCTCTTTCAATTATGTCATTCATGTATGCAACATAATCATTTTTGTAGTTCTCATCCTTGTTCAACCTTCTCCTTAAGTGTTCCAGTCTGATCTCTGCAAGCCTTTTGTTGTCTGGTAAGTTTGGCCTTTGCTTGAATGGAAGAGGCATCTCACAGTGTCCTTGTTCGTTTTTCTTTATCCCTTCCTTAAGTTTTTCTAGAAAAACGAGATCCTCTTGTGAGACCGTTTTGTCACATGCCTTTGTGTCCTTGAAATCTGATTCAAGAACATTGATCATGTCCATTGGACTTACAGCAGGCATTTCCTTTACCATGACCCTATGGCACAGACTTGTTTCAGTTTCATTTGACTCTGATGAGCCACCAACAATGCTCCACCCTAGGTCTGTCTGTATGGCAAATGGCTCATTGTCTTTTCCGAGTAGAACCTGTTTTGGAGCTAGAGTTCTGGGACAGTTAAATCCAATGAGTAGTCCAACATCACAACTCAGGAGAGGGGGTATCTGATCAACGATCTCTGACAGATGGGGCCATTGCCTTGCAGTTTCATTTGTGGGTATGTTGTCATAGTTAAATGGGATGTAGTCCTTTGTGTAGGAGGGTGGAAGGTCAATGTGAACATCTGAATTATGACCTCTCACACGTAACCCTGCTACTCTCTGACTTTTGACTGTCATGTGAACTCCCAGCATCGTGGTTAGTTTTAGCTTAACTGGATGGGATGCTGCTTGTAACTGGTTAGTTACCTCCTCACTGACAAATGTGTTGTCACTTTGTGTGTCTAATAAAGCGTACACAAGCTGCTCTTTAGATGGACTCTGGGTAGTGGAAACCCACACAGGAACAATCATGGAGGTACTACCTGATTGACCCACCTTAGTAATATTCAGAGCTGTGGCTGCCATGGTGTCATTTTCTGTTGTTGAAGCGACGTTTGTAGAGCTCTGAGGCCTTTCATTTGCCATGTGACTCTCATTGTGCAAAGAGGTGGGGTGTCGTCCTTTGCAAGTGTCACATTTGTGGTGATGACGACAGTCTCTGGCATTGTGGCCCACCTTTAAGCACCCGTAGCACAGTTTATTTTCCTTCACAAATGTCCGTTTGTGGTCTAGTGACTTCTCTGAGAAGCTTGGGCACTTTGACAACTGATGACTTTCATCTTTGCAGAACATGCAGGCCATCTTTAACCTTGTGTCATTTGACTTAGTTTTTTCTCCTTGTACTGTGGAGACTTGAGTCACAGATCTGTTTGGTTTGGTCTCCCTTATGTATCTTTTCTCCAAGGATGAGCTGCATGAATAGAGTGCATATGAAGAAGTCACAGGATTACATGCAATTTCTGCCTCGAGTGCTACAAACTCTGCAAAATCCTTGAAAGAGGGAAAATCTTTGCCTTTCATGAGAGCAACTGTGACTTGATGGTTCCAACGTGTTGCAAGCCCTTCTGGAATCTTAGTATCTCTAAGCCCTTTACATGTGGTGTTGCTTGCAGACAGGTTGTGAGAAAATCAGAAAAGGCCCGTAGACCTTCTGCATCTTTTGAGTGGATTTTAGGCCACTTTGACAGTTTGTCTCTGAATGCCTTTTGAACAACAAATGGCTGACCGTAGCGTTAGTCAAGTCTTTTCCATGCATCTTTGTATGCCTCTTCATCACTGCGGTAGAACGTGCCCTCAAGACACTTAAGAGCAGGACCAGTGATATACCTTTTTAACAAATGCAGTTTTTTAGCTGGAGATTTACCTTTTTGGCCCACCAGTGAGATGAAGGAAGCCTTCCATTCGATGTAGGTGATGGGATCTCTGCTGAACACGACGGGCACTGGCACTGGAATTCTGCTTACTGCTATGCTGTCTTGAATAGCTTTAGCCAGCTGAAATACATCTGTGGGAGGTGATGGAGTGACAATTTGTGAGTGCAGTTGTTGTAGAGGATTATTGACAGGGATGGATGCATATTGTTCCACATGTGGGTGATATGAACCTGTAGAGAGCTCTGAGGCTGGTTGTGCAAAGCTTTGGTTGATAACAGACATCCCATTGCTCTGTAACATTAACTGACTGTCCATATCAACTTTAAACTCCTTGTCATAAATCTCTAATTTTGCACGTGCTGCTTGCCTTTCCTTTTCCGCTTGTAAATGTTCTAATTCAGACCTTATTGCATCCAATTCCCTCCTGTGTTTCTCTTCCATTTCTCTTATTTTTTGTTTTTGTTTTATTTCCTCTTGTGTAATTTTATACTGAGCTTCTTTTGCAGCTAATTCTGCAACAGCATCGATTCTTTTGGCTGCAATGCTCGCTTCAGATTGGTAACTTGACTGTGATGCAGTACCAAATATGAACTTAGCATGTTCATAAGCTAAGAGCTGATGGAGGCGCTGCCTTTCTCTATCTGCATCATACTCATCTATAGCTGCTAAACGCTCAGATACTATTTTCATAATGTCCTTTGTCACTGAGTCCATTTTGCGCCTTATGACATGGGATGGTTCATTATGCTCTCTATATTCACTGTATGCTTTCATCATATCATTTACTGTCCTTTCAATATCATCAGCCATTTCTGCTAACCGTGAATCTGATAAATCAGTTTTCAGGTCTTCTCTGTATACTCTGACCTGGCCTTTCCAATGTTCATAAATGGTTAGCAGTTTCTTCTCTCTTTTATTCTGTTCATCCCTTTGATATAAAAGCATTTTCTCTGTGGGCACACTGGGCCGTTCTGATCGCCTTGGGAACGTTTCATTAGCTGTTTCATCGGCTTCGCATGTCAATTCCTTTCGTTGTTCCTTTTGGTTTATCTGATCTCCTTCTATATTTTCCATTTTGAGAGCAATTGCTTGTTACCGGACCGTTGCTGTAGCTTGCTGCTCCGTGCCGTGCTGTTACCGTTCCGATTGCAGGAAGCTCTCTCTCTCGCTGCTCCCGGAGGTAAGCTCTTACTGCTCCCGGAGGCAAGCTCTTACTGTAGCGAACCCCCCCAAATAAAGGATGACACTTTACTGATGACGTTTTGAAGGTTTAATGGCAGTAAACCATCAATCTCACCGTAAGAGCTGGGGATGTATACATAGAAACAGCGTGTAAGCAAAAATAATCCACACTCTTACAATCGTAAACCTTATAACATGAAGTTCGTTTCAACGTAACACTTAACAAATGTAGCGACTGTCACAAAAACATCTAAACGTGTCCTCATTTATATCATGACCATACCTTGTGCCTCTATCAAGGGGGCTGCTAATGACAAAAGAAATCTCCATAGGCTCCGTTAAGGTATCACATTTTAAAACTCCCGCGACTGCCACTGAAAACTGCGCCAAAAACAGCTTTACAGGAAATCGTCAACAGCGGCAACAGTTGTGACCATACACTTGTGGGCGTCACACACTCCCCAACAAAAAGAAAATGGCTCCTGACATTTAACCTCTTACCCTTCAACATTCATTATACTCATTACTCAAACAACTCAAATCACATCCCCTTCCCACATACCCACATTCCTTGTGTACTAACATTTATAGATTGGGCAGTTATAATATACAGGGAAGGTCCCTGGGTGTGCACAGTGAGATGTTGGAATGCAATATGGCAGTAAGGGGAAGTAAGGTAACAGGGGATATGGTGACATGGTGTAGTGTGTTGTGTTTGGTGACTCGAGCACTTCAGCACAACTGACTGATGGATGCACCCGGAGAGAGGGCTGGCCAAGGGTATCATATGTGAAATGTGTAACAGGCCGTCGTTCTCTAGTAGACCTTCTTAGAACTGATTCATTAGTCGGCGGGGTCCCGTTAGGTGTATACTGTGCCCTTTCTGAAAGCGGCAGTCCAACTTCTCCTTCGTCGACTGTGAAAGGCACTTCAGTGACTCCTGATTCCCGTACCCTCTCATGTTCCTCCTCTCCCATGTCGTTGTCAAGTTCAGTGCTTTGGTGTCCACCATCTTGTTCCATTCCTGTTTCCCTCAATTCATCTGTGGCTGTTCGTTCCTCCAATACTATTGCTTCTGTCGGCTGAGGTGCTCCACAGTTAACCATTCTGCTGAACTCACCTGTTCCCCTTGAGGGTCCAACAGTATGGTTACAGGTATGTAGAGCATCCTCTTTGTTTCCACTCCTCAAATCATACCTCAACTCATAATACATTGAACTCTCATCGTCATCAGAGCTTGTGTCAGAGTGGGGCTGAAACTCTGTCTCTCTTTGAGCTGGTTTTGATTTCTTTTTCTTTACGGCGGATGGCCCGTCCCCCTTATTTACAGCAGGCAAGTCCACAGGAAGCTCATTGACAAGATGCAATCGATTGCGATGCAGAACACGCACTTTCTTCCCCTTTGCCTCTGAGGTCACTCTGTACACTGGGCTGTCATTGATCTGTTCCTTCACCACATAAATGGTGTTCTCCCAGTAGGACCTTAACTTGCCAGGACCACCCCTCTCAGTCAGGTTCCGCACTAGTACTCTGTCTCCAGGTTGGAGTACCACTCCTTTCAAGTGCCGGTCATAGTGTTTTTTCCCACGATCACTTGACTTTTGGCTGTTTCCAGACGCAATCCTGTAAGCTTCAGTCATTCGTTCTTTCCATTTCTCAGCATAACCTCTTGCAGTTTGTGGCTTTCCATCAGTAAACAACTTGAACAGGAGGTCTACTGGCATTCGTGGATGTCGACCAAAAAGCAGAAAGAATGGTGAGTAACCCGTAGCTTCATGGCGCGTGCAATTGTACGCATAAACCATCTGTGGGAGATACTCTCTCCATCTTTCTTTTTTTTCTTCACCCAGGGTCCTCGGCATCTGCAAGATGGTACAATTAAAGCGTTCAGCTGGGTTGCCCTGAGGGTGGTACAGGGTTGTTCGAGAGTGCCCCACATTGCTCAACTGTTGTACAGTCCGGAAAAGCTTGTTCTCAAACTCCCGCCCCTGATCATGGTGCAGCCTTAAAGGGTAGCCAAATCTGGGGATATAATCACTGAAAATCCTTTCAGCTGCAGTTTTGCCACTCTTGTTGCGGGTTGGATAGGCCTGGGCATACCTAGTAAAGTGGTCTACTACAACTAGGATATACTGATATCCGCCCTTGCTTGGCTCTAAGTGGAGGTAAACGACTGAAACCAATTTCATTGGTGAGCTTGTGGTAGTGCTGGACATGGGAGCTCGGACATGTGTCACCGGTTTCTTCTGTTTGATGCACGGGCACTGCCGGGTGACATAGGCTTCGATGTCTCGCCTCATGTATGGCCAGTAGAACCGTTGCCTCGCCAGGCTGAGAACTCTTTCTACCCCGACATGCCCCATGTCATCATGCAGATGTTTCAGGACCAGGGATTTGAAGCTAGCTGGTAAGACTAGTTGGCGCTTTTCTGCAGTCTTACGATACAGAACTCCGTCTTCTAAGCTCAGCTTTGTCCACTCATGCATCATTTTCCTTGCAGGACCTCTCACATTCCGTCTCATGTCATCTGTCAGCTTTTGATCTGAGTCTTTCATTTTCATGATCTCACCTATCGCAGGGTCTGCTCTTTGAGCCCTTTGTAGTTCATCCAAATTAATGGGCGTGACCTTTTCTTGGATTACTGGTTCAAGCTGGTCACCTTGTGCTAGAGCCAGAGCAGCGATCCATGCGACAGCTCCATGCTTGCCTGCTCCACATCCCTCCCAAGTAGCGGCAACAGCTTCTTTGGAGAGCTCTTTTGTACATTCAGTGACGTATCTGTCAATGTCAAGGGGACTCCTCGACAGGGTGTCTGCGTCAACATTTACTTTGCCAGGTCTGTACCTTATATCAAACCTGAAATCTGATAGCTCTCCCACCCATCTGAACCCAACCGCATTCAACTTGGCAGTACTCATGACATAAGTTAAGGGATTGTTGTCTGTGTAGATGGTAAAATACGGGGCATAGAACAAGTAATCCCTGAACTTCTCGCAGACAGCCCACTTGAGGGCGAGAAACTCAAGCTTACCCGAGTGGAGTCTGTAATTCTCTTCAGCCGGTGTCAGTGTTCGGGAGCCGTATCCAATCACTCTTAGCCTCCCATTCTGATGTTGGTAGAGAACGGCCCCAAGTCCCTTATCAGATGCGTCTGCATGAAGGACGAAGGGAAGCTCAAAATCTGGGTAGGCAAGTACAGGGGGGTTTACCAACATATCAATCAACTTACACAGGGCACCCTGGTGCTTCTCTGCCCACTCAACTGGTGTTTTGGATGGTAACTGTGCACCTTTCCCCTTCTGTCCTGTAACCTTCCCCAGAAGATGCTCCTCTTTGGTTTTCTTGGGTTGCAAAAGCTCATAGATGGGTTTTGCTGTTCTTGAGAAATCCTGGATATATGAGCGATAGTAACTCAGGAACCCAGCGATCCTCCTCACATCTCCCACTGTGGCAGGTGTCTCCTTTTTCAGGGCGTACACTGCCTCGAGATCTTTTGGATCAATGCGCCCAACATACCTCACTTCTCTTTTAAATAGGTCACATTTTGTCGGCCGGAGTTTGACTCCGTATTTCTGCAGGGCTCTCAAGACTTTCCTCAGCCCTTCCACATGTTCCTCAAAAGTCTTGGCGTAGCACAAGATGTCATCCAAGTATGGGATGCAGCACTCATCCCGAAGGGGAGACAGCATTTCTTCCATACTGCGTTGGAATGCAGCAGGTGCGTTGGTAAGGCTGAAGGGAATTCACACCCATTCATAAAGGCCCCAGGGGGTGATGAATGCAGTCAGATGGCGGGATCCTTCTGCTATAAAGCCCTGGTGATAGGCTTTTCCCTGGTCCAAAATGGAGAACCAGTTGTAACCCCCTAAGGTGTCAATGAGGTCCTGGATTCTTGGTAATGGGTGGCGATCAGGTACTGTGCACTGGTTCAGGAGACGGTAGTCGATACAGAGCCTTAGGGAGCCATCCTTTTTCTGCACGCAAACTATTGGCGCAGAGTAAGAAGATCTAGACTTTACAATCCATCGTCTTGCTAGGAGGTCCTCAATATACTCTTTAACCTCCTTATAGAGAGGTTTTGGAATTGAGGTGTACGATTTCTGAATTGGGGTTGTGTCTTTGAGTGTTATTGTCATTTCCAAGCTGGGAATGCACCCCATGTCATTCTCATCACGTGCAAAAGCCCCTGACTCTTCCCTTAACATTTTCTTGGCAACAGTTTGTTGGTCTTCAGTCAGGTGGCTAACATCAACAGGTGTATCCCATTCCTGTGTTGCTTGATCTTCACCGCACCGCTGGGGTATTTGAGATACATCAGTGTCGACATCTTGAGTCACTTTGGGCTCACCGAGGTTTGGTAAGTCAGTTTGTACGACTCCTGCTATTGGTTCAATAGTTCCAAGGGCTGCTCTGCCGGTGAGGGTCACATCGTGCTTAGTGTGGTTGCCAATAGGTACTTTGACATATGGGACATCACAAACTTTGAGGAGGCTGTTGCCAACATCAAGCTGTTGCAGTTGTGGGTTGCTCTCAGTTGGTTCAAAGAGCACGAGGGGGGTGGACATGTCAACTGTAGAGGAGACTTTACACTTAACATACTTAACTTGACCAGCTGGGATTACTACATCGTGCAGGCCCACTTTTAGGACACTCTGGCTGACCCCGTTATCACTGGTAAGCTTGGTCTGGATGAAGTTGACCAGTGCCGTCGCTGTGTCATCCTGGAGGTTCATTGCGCTGCGCAGGAGGCTCACAATGGTGGGTATGAGGTTTGTACTAGCATTTGGCCCCAGTATCAGCTGTTCAATTACATTGAAACTAATCAGGGGGCAGTCCATGGGCACACTGCTTACTAAAAAGGGGACTTAAAAAGGGGACGTACAGTCAAGTTTGGGTCACTATTCTCTGGGAGACTCACCATCACGCCCACCCAGCCGTTGTAGAGTAATGGCTGGCCATTAACACCAAGCACACTAAGAGCCTTATCTCCAATAAGTTCTGTCAGTGGCCGGAGTTTGTGGTCAGAGAGGTAGGTTTTTGCCCACTGGCGATCAATGACACTCACTTGTGCACCCGTGTCCAATAAACAGTCCACTGCAAAGCTATGAATGTAACACTTGATTTTACATTTTTTTTTCCAACAAGCTGTGCCACTCTCTCACTTGTTCCTGTGTCTGCATTTTTCATTGGAGGTGTCGCCCAACTACTCCTGACATGAGCAATCTCTTCTGAGCACGTACCTGGTGATTTTGGGTCTGGCTGTCCACTGGTTCTGGGAGTGTGTGTATCAGCAGGAGGCCAACTAGAGCTTCTGGGTTGGCTTCGTTTGAGACATCCCACTGCCCTGTGACCTGTCTCCCCATAGATAAAACAATGAGTGCATGAAGTAGCCCCACTTTCAATACACTTTGGACAGCCGTACTGTTTTGCAGTTTGTCTGGGCTTCTGCTTTGGGTGTGCACACTGACAAGTAGGTTCACGAGCCTGACTGGCTGTGAGAGACTCCACTTTGGTGTTGAGTACTTTTTCGATGACAAAGTTATACACAACTAAATATTAAAGCAAATATGCTTTAAAATGGGTGTTTTGGCACTGGAAGTGACTGATAATATTTAGTTGTATATTACTGTGATTTTATAGGAGACGGAGTGGAAGTCACTTAAGTGAATAGTCTCCAAAACCAGTTGCGCTCCTTTTTCTTTTTTGGTTTTTCTTTTGGCACTTGGTCATCTCGGGCCTCTGGAATTTCTGGTTTGGTAGCGCTGGCCTCCTCTTTTTCTGGCTGATTCTCCTGGAGTGTCTCATTTTGGGCTGGAGAATTTTCAGGATTGGCAACGTTGGACTGGTCTTCTTGCTTTTTTATTGTCTCTTGCAGAGACAGCAAAAACTCCTGAAGTGTGATCTTTTCTTCCTCTGTTTGCCCGAGTTGGTTGCGGATTGTTGTGTTCTCCAGGTTTTGCTCCACGATTTCCTGGTGGGAAGCTTTGGTTTTCTCCAGCTCTTCTTTTAAATTTTGCACCTTCAAATCATTTTTTTCACAAAGAGCCTCACTGGTGCTGCGTTTGTCTTTCAGCTCAGCGAGCTCACAGTTGGCTCTTTGTTCCTGATCTTTGCACTTTGCAACTTCCTCTTCAAGATTCTTTTGAGTTTTGAGGAGCTGCTCACGGAGTTGTTTGATCTCTTCTTGTTGATTTTTGCACTGAACCTCCAACTCAGCTTCTCGAACAGTTTTTACGTCTGTAGAGTTTGTGTGTGGAGCTTCTGCAGTTTGTGTTGAAGCGTCCACACTCAGCTCTGCAGCTGTGACAACTGAGTTGCTGTCTTGAACAGGAGCCTCACTTACCTCAGGGGTGAAGTTCTCCTCGGGTGTCTTTCTACGAGCCTCTTCCAGCTGTTTTTGAAACTCAAGGATGGTTTTTTGAGCGTTTTGTCTGCAGCACTGTAGCTGCAGACAAACCCAATCATTCTGAGTTTTAGCTGCAGCAGCTTTGTGGTTTGCAGTTGTCATTTTATAAAGATTGGTTTTGCACATGTGCTGAGCCTCCTGCAGGTGGAATCTCAGCGCACCCAGTTCATCAGTCTCATTGTATGGACGACTGCCATCATTTGGTGTTAAGTGAGGCTGTGGCTGAGGTGGCCCATCGTTGGTGTTATGGTCAGGATGGGGCTGATGTGGCACAGGCCCTCGTTTTGGCAAAAACCATGGATTTTGCCAGTGTTGCCCAGGCCCATTATTGGGTTTAAAGTGGGCATTGGGCTGATGTTGCACAGGCCCTCGATTGGGTCCAGAGTTTCTGGCTCTGGGGTTTGGGTTTGCATTTTTCTTGTTTGCACCCTTTGGTTTGGCAGCATCAGATGGAGTACCCTCATTTGGTGCCTTGTTTTTCTCTCTTGGGTTTGGGTTTTGCTGCTTAGGGCTAACAGCGGCCGATGAGGTCCCTTCCTGGGGATCACGGTTTTGCTGCATATGTTGCATTTTTCTTGTCTTTTGTCTTACAATGTCGAATGATATTTTTTCTATTCAATCGGGGTTTGGGTTTGTGTTTTGTTGCATACACTTAACGTGTCAAATCTTTGTCTAAAGGTTGGCTCGTGGTGTGTTCCTATACAGTTGCACAGTTCTGAGACATACTGAGAGCACGCTGGTGTCCTACTTAAGGACTTTTGAGAGAATGTTATTGCTCAATTTCCCTTTGATCCTTTGATCTGGAGTGTGATGTCAGGGAGTGCAAATGGAGTGTGATGTCACCCACTTAGAATGCAAAATGTGATGTCATCAACGTAGCAGAGAGTCTTGTTTTTCTTTGAAATAGAATTCTACCAAACTGAAATAAAAGTCTTTAACTTTGTACGAGATGTTAAATTCCCAATCGAAAGGCCAAATACCCGAGAACTTCAGGAGAAGATTACACAAATAGCTCAGAAGCTTCAACAAATGCTTCAGGATCAACATGTTTTCTATATACACCTTTGGGATGTTGCATCTTCAAAAAATAAAAATGAAATGACTGAGCCTCACACAGGAATATTGCTGCTACTTGTTTACTGAACCTTCTCTTAGCCACATGTTCATAACATCAGTGTCCGTTCACTGCCTCCTGCAGGACGCTCTCTTCTTCCACTGTCTTACAGAACCGATACTGCCTCTCCTGGCATTACCAGTGTAACAACACACTATGTCCTTTATCACACTCATTCTATCTGTCTGTTTCTTCAGATGAATAACATGAGCTTGTATCTATGTATCTGTATCTATGAATAATAAATGTTTTCCATACCAATATATTTATATAACAAATATTTTTTTACGATACCACAAAAAATATTTTCCATTCACCCAAACAAATTTGAAAAGAGCCGTTTTCATATTAATTTCTGTCCCAATGCAAAAAGAAATATGTTCAAAGCTTCAAGTTTAAAATGAAATAATTTTATTTAACACTGCCCAGTTGGAGATTTGCTATATTGTATAGTATTAAACTGTAAGTCTGAAATAGGTCAGTTTTAAGGGGCATTAACTCGGGACAAAATAACGTATTTGCTTTCTGTGTCAGACTCAAAGTGATCATCACCACAGGGATGTGTGCATGAGTTAATGCTGTAGAGGAGACAATGATCAGGAAGAGAACTGCTGCCACAGCCGCTCCTTAAATACCTGGTCTTGATGAAGGGGAATGACAAATGTGATGGAAAATGTGTGTTTCACCTCCTCTAACCTCTGTGTACTATTGATATGTATTTGTAACTTTCTTGTACAAAGTTGTAGTTGTTTTTCAGTCTTCATAAACTCAATTCATGGTATAACAACAGAAAGCACAAAACATAAAAATGATGGGCTGTCTTCAGATTTCAGTTATTGTTACATTAAAACAGCCTCACCTGTCTTTACTTTTAGCATAAGTAGCATTTTCAAGCTGTAGGTGTATAAGGTTTTGCTCTCTTTAACAACTCTGCGTCTGTGCTGTTGGGTAGTTCAGTCTACAGTCCCATTAATCATGTATATAAATTATATGTGCATGAAAAATAATTCTATATCAAACTAAAAGCAGTAGAAAAACCTATAAAGCTTACACATGCTTGTAAATTAAGAAGTCGGATAAATGTTGTTGAGTACAATGTACTTTCCTCTAAGATATAGGATTAGGATTAAACTTTATAGTCATTACACATGTATGAATACAGGGTAACGAAATACAGTTTGCATCTAATCAGAAGTGCAAGAGTAGCAAGAGCAATGCATTTTTCTGCATCTTCTTGTTTGTACCCTTTGGTTTGGCAGCATCAGATGGAGTCCCCTCATTAGCACCCCCTTATTTATGGCTTGGGTGCTTTTAAAGCCAAAGAGAGACACTGACTATAATGGAAAATATAAGTCTTGATGCTTACAAGGAGACGATAACAGATGTAGGTGTCAGTAGTAGAAGTACACATTTAGGTGCCCTTGACAGTAACCATATCAGTATAAGGGTTAATTGTTTTGTTTTTTGTTTTTTAATATATCAAATTCATTTTAGTGGACTGGATGTACTTCAACACAAATTGCCAATGTATATATATATACATATATATTAGGGGTGCAACAATACTCGTATCGATATTGAACCGTTCGATACAGTGCTTTCGGTTCGGTACGCATATGTATCGAACAATACAAAATTTTTAATTTATTTTATCAACTTTCCTTCTGACGATGCTGTCTGTGTTGAGCGCTCAGTGGATCTGCGCTCGACAGTGCAGCCTAGGCGGAGTAGTCGAGCGCGAGACAGATAAATATGAAGGCATGCCGGCTCGGACGTCGCCCGGATCAACAAGGTCCGCGTCAGGTGTTGAGGAACCAGGGCACCCTGACGAGAAGTGGGCTACTGGAACAACAAGGCATCGGTGGGCAAGAGACGAAAACAGGGCGTTGTTGGAATGCTACTACGCAAGTAACCCCGGCGAAAGGGGCTACATGAATAAAGGAACATGAGAAGCTGGAGAAATACCAAGGGCTCAGAGAAGAGCTCGAGAGGATGTGGAGGGTGAAGGTATTGGTGGTCCCCGTGGTAATCGGAGCACTAGGTGCGGTGACTCCCAAGCTAGGCGAGTGGCTCCAGCAGATCCCGGGAATAACATCGGAGATCTCTGTCCAGAAGAGCGCAGTCCTGGGAACAGCTAAGATACTGCGCAGGACCCTCAAGCTCCCAGGCCTCTGGTAGAGGACCCGAGCTTGAAGGATAACCCGCCCGCAGGGGCGTGCTGGGTGTTTTTATATATATATACATATCAAATCAAAGCTAAATGTATCACCTCATCAGGAAATGCGGGGACACAGTGGTGTGCCAGTTTAAGGCAATGATATGAATGCGGACTGTTGCTGGGCCACGTGCACCCAATAAACTAACTGTGCTCCCTCAGATGAATTCTGAGTTACACTAATTCATATAATTTTGGTGCTGAAAAAACTCAAACACCCTTGTTGCTAAGACATTATTCCAGTGCAAGTTCAGATTTTTTTTATAGCGCTTTTACTAGTCCCGCCTAGGAACCCCAAAGCGCTTTACACACCCAGTCATCCACCCATTCACACACACTGGTCGAGGCAAGCTACAGTCGTAGCCACAGCTGCCCTGGGGCAGACTGACAGAAGCGAGGCTGCCATATCGCGCCATCGGCCCTTCTGGCCAACACCAGTAGGTGGTAGGTGAAGTGTCTTGCCCAAGGACACAACGACCGAGACTGTCCGAGCCGGGGCTCGAACCGGCAACCTTCCGATTACAAGGAACTATGCCATTCCTTGTGTTGTCTGCCAAAACTGATGTCACCAAGTACCCTTGGCAATCCATGGGTATACGTTTGTCACGACTGACTTGAGTGGCTGAGTAAGTTTCAGGGTTGCTAGATTAAGACAAAAACTTTAAACTGGAAATCCCAAAAAGTTTTCATATTTAGATGATCAAGACTTAAAATGGAGAGTTCAGTCACTTTGATGTTGATGTGGTTCTTTTTTGTTCTCACATGTTTACACTGAATTGCTTATCATTGCTCGGGTTACCTCTTTGAAAATCTTGGACAAAATGAATTTTGGTAAATGCTAAATGGACTAATTTTGTTATGGCGCTTTTCTACTCTCCTGGAGCACTCATTCACACCCATCCATACAAGCCCTTTTTATGCTTAAATGCTTTCATTTTAGCATCAGATATAAAAAACATCTGGCATATTTTTATGATATCAGTGATGCATCAATTCAAATTAGAGTCATCGATGTGGATTCTGTTCTCAGTTGTTTTTATGGATCTAATAAAGTCTAATAAAGTTAACTGCAAAAATGAAAAGGATCCCCACTTTGAGCGAGTACACTAGGTTTTGACTATTGAGCGATGAATCAATGATTAACAGTTCATGGAAGAATATGTGTCATAACCAACCTGTTCTACCCTAATTATGGTATCAACTAAGACTGGGAGGTATGTTATTTGTACTTCACCACACTTCTCTGTCATTTGTAAAAAAAAATGCTTGTTAACCTGTTGACAATGTTTTTCAGCAAATGCCATGAAAAAGTTGTAAAAATCAGTCCCTCAGCTTCTGATAAACAGCACAGCATTTCAAATTATGTGAAGCCAAATAAAAATTGGTGCTCAAACGATAAATGAGAGAAGAGAGCAGACTTCAGCAAGGCCTCAAAGAGATGTTCTCATTGATGTCCAAAAGATGATGTTCTCATGGATGAGTAACTTGTCTTTGTGCTTTTGTAAAGGGCTCAAATATTGTTATGTTGAAAATATGCTCTCATGCTGTAAAATGTGTGTGATATAGAAGCTGGGAATTGTATAAATGAGTGTGCTTCTCTGGTGACTCTGTCTATTCAGTGGACTATACCTGTCTGTATATTAGTGATTTCCGACTCTTTGTAGAGAACCGGCTCTTTTGGCTCCGAAACGGCTCTTCAGGTTGTTTTGTTGCTTTAATTAATTTATTATTAACAATAATATAAAATTATGCACAAAAGGAATTACTAATGTAAAAAAAGTGGTTTTATTTATATATGTTTATATATAAATACATGCGGTGGCCCCCAGAGACAAAACACGTACAAACTCCAAAACACATTTCTAGCTTTAACTGAACTTCCAAAACAGAGCTACTAGATCACTTAAATTACACAATTGAAAGCATTTGTGTATTGTTTGTGTATTTACACACAAGCACTCATATATATTCAAATAATTTTAAAAAAAAAAGTTCATTTACCTGTTACTACCACACACCAAATCCGGTCGTTGGTACTTGCTGGCTTGTGTAGCCACTAGGTAACAAAAGCTCAACACAGCGCCCACAGCATCCTGGAGCACTTCTGTTGACTTTTGTACGTGTTTTGGAGTTTGTACGTGCCTTGTCTCTAGGGGTCACTGTAAATATACTTTTATTTATTCACTCCACATAAAATGTAATAAATAAATCATATAATACAAAAACCAACTAGTCACAGTTCAACTTTTACCTATTTAAATTTTCAGTTTTTTCCTTTTAAACAAATTTAAAGTGAAACAACACAAAACACTGCAAACCACAACACAATTAAATAGAAATTAAAATATGAAAACAAAAAGAAGATGCACATTCTCTGTCATATGGGCCCGCATGAATAAACTTTCTGAATCCTTTATCATCCGCAACTGAAAATAGTTGTGGATGATTACTATACCTTTCTAATGTGATGTTGTCCCTGGCTCTCTCTCTCTCTCCCTCTCTGTTCCCGAGCTACTGCGGCTGTAACTACTGCCCCTCCCCCTCTGCCCAGCGCAAAGCACAAGGCTCGCATGCTGAGTGAAGCGGAAAAAAAGGGTGAGAGAGAGAGAGGGTGAGAGAAAGAAAAAAAAAAACCCCATGGCTCGCGATAAGGAGCCGGCTCGCCTCGTTCACGTCAAAGACCCGGCTCTAAGAGCCATTTCGTTTGCGACCGACACATCACTACTGTCTATACCTGTGGTTCACAGGCTTCTCTCTTGTTTTCCATGTTTATAGACATTTCAGTTGACTTTAAATTACTTTCCCAAAGCTCAGTTGCTAAAGGGCTTATGGTAGCCTAATTGAAGATATAAGTTTATAGTATAAGTTAATAAACGTACCTTGTCCCCGATCACTGACTGGGGCTGATCAAAAGGTAGAATGATGTTATGTATATCACTGATTACTGCTGTAAGGTTTGGGGTGTTTTTGCACTTCCACAATGAGCGAGTGAGTTTGCTTGAGTATGATGTTGCAGTAAGGGCCAATATAAAGCTTCAGGCAAAGAAACAAAGAGAGAAGCAATATTCCACCTAACTAAACCAAGGATTTCACATACACATGTAAAAAAAACTTGCCAGCTTTTGTTTGGTTCTCCTCTAAAATTTTATTTTGGACAGCTTATATTTTACAGCTTATATTTAGTGAAAGCAGTGAGAACAGGCACTGCAGACATCGGTTTTCTTTTGTTCCACAGCAGGGTCAGTCCTGCTTCACGAAAATCTTGATGTGAAAAGTAGATAAGAGGATTCAGACCACAGTCTAGATATGACAAAATTGTGGACAATGTCCTTAAAAAATCTGGTGCCGGTGACAGGTCCATCTTAGCCAGCAGGATCAACTGAAGCAGAAGAAATATTCTGTCAGTGTTGATTTCAAGAACAACTGCTGTGAAAAAAAATGTTTTCC
The DNA here is from genome assembly GCF_056152115.1 of Neolamprologus brichardi. Taxonomy (NCBI): domain Eukaryota; kingdom Metazoa; phylum Chordata; class Actinopteri; order Cichliformes; family Cichlidae; genus Neolamprologus; species Neolamprologus brichardi. Next base: position 8,415,198 of record NC_142112.1, read on the forward strand.
ACAAAGAAAATGAAAATAAAGTCACTTAAAGTTGTTTTTTAAGAACAGGAATTAGATAAGACAGTCTTAACCTGGGAATACACCAGGTGCATATAATTGAGCTGGTATCTCTGATACGATTTTGTATAGTCTTTCTCATGGCTTGAAACCACATTCGGAAAGACTACACAAAATCGGGCATTTGGTCTACACTTGTCTTTTAATTTAAAATTTACTGGATTCCCTGTGCTGCTGCAGCTGTTCACAGTGTATGGTTAGTTAGGATTCTGTGATTCAGATGATGCAGCAGAACACGTGTACATGAATGCTTACTCCGTTAATTAAACCCCATCATAAATCTCTTTATGTTTTTCAGTAGATATTTCCAGACCCTATTTTATTCCTAAAGTGTTATACTTTAGGAATACTAAAACTATGTAATCTGTATGTGAACAGCTATAGGTCCCAAATTTCAAAATTCGTATGGCCCAGATCTGGCCCACACAGTGTGCTTTCACACAGTGTGCTTTCACACAGTGTGCTTTCACACAGTGTGCTTTCACACAGTGTGCTTTCACACAGTGTGCTTTCACACAGTGTGCTTTCACACAGTGTGCTTTCACACAGTGTGCTTTCACACAGTGTGCTTTCACACAGTGTGCTTTCACACAGTGTGCTTTCACACAGTGTGCTTTCACACAGTGTGCTTTCACACAGTGTGCTTTCACACAGTGTGCTTTCACACAGTGTGAATGACGGCCCTTTGGTGGCCCAGACCTGGTTTGCCTGAGGTGGCCCACACATGGGCCAGCACAAGCCCAGTTGCAGACACACTGGAGGTAATTTGCTGGCCCATGTGTTACCTCTGGCAAACCTGACATGTATGACAGCAAAATAATTTCACATCTTTCTGCATGCTAGGCCAATAAAGATGGCGGCTACGTCTCCGAAGTTTTCTTTGCACTCATGTGCCCACCAGTGACTCATGATCCAGGTGCGAAACCTCCTGGCAATAAACAACTTATTCAACAACAGCTTGATCCTCTTCAGTTTCCTGAACAGTATGGCATCATGCAAACTGTAACATTTTGGCACGTCTTTAGCCTCCTGCATTGACACTGTTGACCTCAGTGCATGCTGCAGGGAAGGATCACTCGGCTGCTTCTGCACCAGAGACTCATGTTTCTCTAGACTAACGCTCTAAGTGTTTTCCACGTCCGTGCCTGACTCCTGACTTCCAGGAACAGTAACCACTTCTGGGTCAGCCTGTTCCTCACCTACATCCTCACAGGTTTTACTCCTATTAACCCTTTAAAACCGGTCAGAGCAGCACGCTCTGTTTTGCGTAACTATTTTTAAATCCCGGTAGCTCTGCAACCACGTGAGCTAGCGCAATAATTTTTTTTGCATATGAAACCGGAGGAGTTGTACTTACATCTTATGCCATCAGCTTGTCCTCGGTCACAGTTTCCTTCCACATATAGCTTTGCAAAAACTGCATAAAAAGCACTTGCAGCAACAAAAACATAATATTCCAGAAACACGCTTTGCCAATCCGATCAGCTGTTCGTAACACTTCCTACATCCATCAGCTTGAACTATCGCATGTCCGCCATGACCTGCCCGAAACCGGAAGTGACGTCATTTTCGCGGAAATGTAGTTTTTTTACCATCAGGGCCTCAATGAGCCTATACTGGTGTTTTTAAAAGTTATGTTTGACTTTATGACTTTCTGTGTCGTTTCTGGGATGCTTAGGACTCATATTGCACTGCTGGAAATAGTTTATTTTGATGCATATGCTGCTTTTTTGCAAATTTGCATTATAATATTTATTTTCGTTTTTCCTGCAGTATATAAAAATCTGTGTATTTCAAAAATAAAACTATGAAGACACTCAAAATAAATTTCCTGTGGTGGGAAACTATTTTGTGCAACTTTTTTGTATTAACAGTTTTGAGGGATAAGCCTCTTAAATTTCTCTAAATCGAAATATATGTTAAAAAAAACAAAAACGATTTTCAATTTTTTTGTAGTTTATTGCACTTTTTTGCAACTTATGTAATGACTATGCACTTAATGCAGACATATTATTAAAATCTAGGCTGTAATGGTTGTATTGATGTATAGCAACTTGAAATGCTCCCAAAAATGGCTCCACAGCATGTAAAAATATAATATAAGCTCTGGCGGACTTGGTTCTATGGTAGGTCTTAAAGGGTTAACAGATTGCACATCACTTATATTTAATAGGGGATCACAGAGGTCACTTAGAAGGTGGTTCACTTTTCCTTCTGGCTCCACAACTTTTTTGGCCTGAGCCTAAGTAATCACACATGTCAGGAAAGCTTTAGGAAACTTTCTTATCTCAGGGAAGTCCAGATCAACTTTAAATCCACAGATTTCATTATGGGCAATGATGTGCCCAGGCTTAAAGGGGCGATTTTGTGACTCTGCCACATTATCAAGGTAAAGCTTGTGTACCAGCAGAATCTCATAGGTTTGTTTAAAAAAAACAAAGAATTGCCACTGTACCTCAGACACAAAGAAGGGAGTGTAGCAGATCATACAACAGGACCCCAACAGAGGAGTAACTTTAGACAGATCTTCTGCTTCATTACTGAGACGAAGAGAAAAATAAAATGGAGAGTGAAAAATGGTTAACCCATACCATGGGTATACCCCCCAAAAACCATAACAAAAACCAAATGTGTACCAAGGCCCAATCTTAGCTGAGAAGCAACAACATAAAGAAATAGTAGCACTTGTTGTGTTAATGTGCTAAACAATCTGTGGAAAAATTCAGTAAGTAAAATGTAAATTTTATCCTTGGATTTTAAGCTTTGTAGTTTTGTAGCAACCCCCCCCCCCCCCCCTTCAATATACATTAACAAGTTTGATGCTTAAATGTAAAACGGAATAGATTATGACAAGTACATGAATATCAAATAAAATAAGCTATATATACAATTTAAAGTATAAAATTAAATAAAAGCATTTTTATATTAGTCAGAGGCCAAAAATGGGTTCTGTCACTACTGTACTTCCTGTATGAGATTTGATGTGTGTGTTTCTGACTGAGTGAGCATGTGTGTCTGTAAGCCTTTAAAGGACCATGCAGTGGCTGCAATGAGAAATAGTCAGCATATGAGAACTCTGAGGTTTTCCTTGTCTTTTGATGCAGCAGTGGCAGTAATGAGTGGGCAATACTGTGGCCTCACAGCAGGACGGTCCTGGGTTCAAAGCCACTTTGGGCCAGGCCTTTCTGTGTGTCTGTGTGTTTGCTTGTTCTTCCCATGTCTGGGTGTGTTCTCTCTGGATATCCGGGCTTCCCTCTACAGTCCAAAGACATGCAGTTAGTGGGCCTAGGTCTGAATGTGAGAGTGAATGATTGTGTGTCTGTCTGTGTTAGCCCTGCGACAGACCTGTCCAGGGTATATTGCCCTATGGTAGCCGGGATACACCCCCGTCCACACTAGCGCTTTCAGTCGTTTTCACAGAGCTGTGCGTCCAGATTGAAATGGCCGAAAACGCTTACGTTTCAGTCCTGCGCATGCGTGAAGCGCGAGAAGATTCGCCCTGCCTCATTTCTGTCAGCCATTTATTTACTTTCTGGGTCGTTGCAACGTTGCGGCAAAATGTTGAAGAAAAGCATTTTTTAAATGGACTAACAATGAGGGGGGGTTGTTGCTGCGAGTAACACAAAAGTACAAAGTTGCCAAAGCAAGTGAGAATTAAATAATTTGAGCTATCTGGAGCATGTACAGACTGATATTAATCTTTAATATCAGTATATCAATATAATATAATATTAATATTAATATAATATTAATCAATCAGAACTGAGAACAAACAAAACAACTGCTGTATAACACCCTCCGCTATCTCTGTTTAATTGGTCACATGACTAAAATGCGTCATCGTTTTCAAAAGTCGGCGTTTTCAAGTGTCCACACTGTGACGGGACAGCTCCGTTTTGAAATGTGTGTGTTTTCGAGAGCGTTTACAAAACGCTGCATTTTTCCTTGGGCAAAACGCCGTCTCAGTGTGGACGGGAGGCCAAAACGATGCGTTTTCAAATGAAAACACATTAGCGTTGACGTAGCCTCAGTCTGTTTTCTCCAGTCTCACCTGCCGGCCTCCCTGCCTTCATTACTCCACTAGACTCACCCAGGCCTTGTTTCCTCGCTTCCCCCTTCCTGCATTACTCCACCTGCACTCAGTAAAAGGACCAGATGTTACAGTCCCTGATAGTGCATTGCTTTAAAAGGAGAGAATCTTGAGGGATGGTTGTTATGAGGAAAGGCAGCACAGAAACTTTACCAGCAGCACACATTGGTGTGTGGATTTTCTTTTGCACTCAACTTTCTCGGCTAGACACCTGAGGACCTGGTTGTGTCTCCATGTGTGTCTGCCCTGAGTAAGGCTAGTCCTACAACCAACCAAGATGTGCTTGAGTGTGGCTGGGACTGTACACAGGGGGCAGGATGGGTCCTTTCAAAACCACAGCTGCAGATTTGTTGGGGTAGGCAGCACATTGTATGTCACTCGGATTATGAAACTTAGTCTATTAGACTCCATTCCCCAGATTTCACTCCATGAGGTTTCTGAGGTTTCCTCTTTTCCACACTCTCCCAATTCATCCAGCGACCCCGCTTGGCCAGCGCTACAGCTCTCAAACAAGTAAGACTGTTCAGACTGCCACTGTGGATTTCCTCTGTCATTACTCACCATCATCCAGTCTTGCACCACTGTTTCACTTGCCAAGCTCTGCCAGCCACGGTTCATGTTCCATCCCCTCCAGTGGGAAATACCATAGTCCATGTTCATAGCATTTTGCTACCATAGTTTATGTTCATAGCTTTAAGCTCCTAGTCAGAGGACTCATAGTTCATATCCATGCATTCCAGCCTTGTTCTTAGTTTTAGCTTTTGCCTCCTCTGTATTTACCTTGTGCATGTAAATAAAGTTCTGTTCACTTCACTTTGAGCCTCCGCTTGAATCTGCTCCTGGGTCCACTTCTTGTTTCTGGGTCATGAGCCGTAACAGTTATTTGAAAAAGCCATGCCACTGCTTCCCTCCTCTCTCACACAGCTCAATCCACATGTACTGTACTTGGCACGTATGGGTCTTTCTGGAATATGTTGAGCAAACCTTTGAGCAGCTGGAGAACAGCTTACATGGTTTATTGTTGGCATGGCTGTAAATCTTATACTAGTGCCTCAGCACATCAGAGACTGTCTACCCCCCTCGCAGAGCAAATTGGTCCATGAAGGATGCCATCACCATCGCCCTCCACAGAGCGCTGAGCCCAACAAACAAGCCAAACAAAGGCTTAGCACTGTAGGGCTTCGTTAGCACGTAGGACTCCAGAGGCAGCTGATGCACACTGGCAAGCAGAACATGACTCATGCGGTAGCTGAAACAAAGCTTCAGGTGTGGGAGGAGTTTGGTGTGACCATGACTGGCAAACCATCATCTAGCTCTATATATCATAGAGATGTATGCCTATAGTGTATGCCTTCAATATCATTTGAAGACATATGTGAGGCATTGACTGGAATAAATCACAGGGTGTCGCTATTGAGCTGCATATACATTGTAGATTTAAGCTATTTTGACCATTCGTCCTCTGCACGGGAAAGCTGCTGTCACGGCCAGGCGGATCAGCTGCACGCTGATGGATTCATGGATTTCATAAGCAACACACCTTATTTGCTCTGTGGATTCTTTTAAAAAGCAGTTAAAAACTTTTCTGTTCAAACAAGCCTTTTGTTGATCTACGTATTTTATATTCTTTACATTATTTACATTTGATCTTCTACATTGTGTATAATGTCTATAATGATGTACAGCGTAAAGACAATGGAAGAGAATCCCCACATGTTTGGATCCTAGTACATGGGGCCAATAGCAACCTGACCTGAAGACCTAAGAGCTGTGGAAGAAGCATGAGGTTATATCTGAGGTAATATCTTAGAAATGACCACATATCATGTTTGTATTTTCTGCCTTTTTACCCTACTATTACCTTTTTATTACCAAGTTGTAATAGAAAGTGTTACCAAAGACTGTTACAGTAAGCCACAAAAGAAGCAGTAAAAGCACGAATAATCATCTGAAGTTCCGCCTGTGACACCAGCAGTCTAAGTTTAGAAATTTCTTAGATCATCAAAACTATTCAGAACAAGTTGTTTGTAGTGGTTCGCAAAACGACCTTAACTGTGAAATATGGCGCCCAAATCTCTGAGACTTTATTGAACAGAAGAGTCTAAGAAGCTGATTAATTCCTGAGATTATATGGCCAGCAGCAATAATCAAACTTTCTGTTTTATTTGTATTTAACTGGAGGAGGATGTCATTTAACCCTTGCTTGATTTCTGTCAGACAATTAATAAACTAGGCTTTGAAAGAATAGTATAACAGTATAACTGACAGTCATCAACGTCTGATAAGCAGCTGCTAGTTTTCAACATTGTCTCAAATTGTTTTTGCACTTCTTTCAGCTGGTTTACCTGTCACTAGAGTGGCAGCCAGTAGCCATTATTACACAGCAGCCAAAGATGAGCAGTAAGGGGAAGAAGATGCAAATGGAGAAAGCACAGAGATTGTAGACCAGCATGTCTGTGGAGCTGCTCTCCCAGAACACAGTACAGAGAGTCTCAGCAGGATCGTACCTGCAAACCAAAGACGGAAAGACTGACATGAATATAAGAACAGAGAACTGCACAGCACATGCTGAAGGCTTTCAGCTACATACCTGATCCAAGCATAGACAACAGGGATGCTCCCAAAAACTACCCCTGTAACCCAAGAAGCCAAACATGCTGTCACCATGACAACAAAGATGGTGCCATCTATCGAATTGATGCCAGTTGATCTCTGCACACATAGGACTGCTGTAAGATAAATAAAGTATATCTTAATTTACCTTAAAATGTTGTTACAATAGCCCAAACATGAAAAACAACCTAGATTCATGAAATAAAACAATAGGACGATACAAAATCATTCTTGTTGTGTTTGAAATGTTTGGCTAGCTCTGGTTTATTTGTATTAAAGCTTGTGTAAATTCAGAACTGTTTTAGTTTCACGAGTTTCAGAATATTCTGCCAGATTATGTTTCCCAAACCAAAAGATTGACTAATTGACCTAATTAAGTATCCTGACAACAGGCTGTAAAGGGCCAATTGGCCGTCATGGTGTGATGTGGTGTGTGGCTGGAGCTTCAATTAGCAAGGCCTCTATGAAACGTGCAGGGTGGAGCTTGAGCTAAAAGCTGGAGTTGGAGCTATGCACCACAGCCTGTTGGATCCCTGTGTTGTGTCAAGTCAATATACATTGTGAGATCGGCATACGTGTAGCACAAACACAGCTGACGCTGTTAGTGATGCTATTCCTTTCTCTTCAAAATCACAAGGGTCCAATGAAGTTTCAGGAGAGTAGTGTAAGTCAACTCCTGGTAAGGACATAATAGAGTGTGGGGCACATAGACATCACTGTATTGAACTGGACTATAAAATGCAAACTACCATTTGGCAAAATAACTGGAAGTGATGTATTTTTTAATCAATGACCAGTCTGGAATCACCCAGTATAGGAAGACTCATGATAATATAGGAAGAGCTTTTCATCCCACTGAATGTATAAACAGAAGAAGTGAGGGCTATTTTTTGAGTCTGGCTGCAGAAAAGCAGCATTTGATTCAGTTGGATGGGAATTTCTTTATAAAGTTATGGAAAAGTTTGGTTTTCACAAGACGTTCACACACAATACAGCAAGCTCGCATGTTCGTTTGTGTATTTTTTGTTTAGTTTTTTTGTTTGTTTGCTTTTCATGTGTGTTTGGTTACAGGTTGGTGACCTGTTTTATTTTACTTCTGCTCTGTCATTTTATTTTTTACCTTTTCTTCTTTTTTCTCTTTAAAAAACCTCATTTAGATTAATTTATTATTATTACTACCTATAAATAGGTACTGTGTATTGATTTCAAAGGACAAACGTTATTTTTTATTAAATTTAATTATTTTTATTGATTTCTTTTACTGGTTTAGTCTTAAAAGGGTAGACATCTGCACATAGCACTGGATGAAATAAAGCATGAAATAAAATTCAGTAAAAGTTTTCAATTAAGTAGTTGTCTGGTTCAGTTATTTACCTCATAACATTTGAAGGGAACATCTACCTTACATTAAACTCAGTGCCCATTATGTTTAGCCAAGCTCCATTTTCAAGGGTTTAAACACAGAGTCCTGTTGTCCTATGTGTATGAAGCTGTGTAGTACCTATACTCCCTATAGATGAGCTGACAAACACAAACTTTAGCAGGGTGACCACCTCACACCACGGGGACCTTTGACCTCCTGTGAGTATGGTCAGCATGGAGGACGAGATGAGGAGGAGGCAGGAGCCTTGACAATACAGTTCATTATCAGAAATGAGTTAGTTATCATGACACTGAGAAACCAACAAACAAAGAAACGTATAAAAATGATAATTATTATTATTATTATTAATTCATCAGTAGTATTATTTCTATTTATTTAGAACACCCTTTAAAAACGCCCAAAGCCAGCATACAATAAATGAACAAATGAAATAATGGATAGCCATTGGTGTTGGTGCATTTTTTACCTAAGTCTGAGAGGGTTAGACTCATAAAAGGAAACCAGCAACGACAGCAGAACTTTCCTCGGCACTTAGAATCAATGACACAAGAGGAGGAGTGAACATACAGTCATCTTTTAAAAAGTGGTTACAAAATTAGAAGTTTATTAAAGAAAAACACATTGGTTGACATGTAAGTTAAACCAGTTGTTTTGATGCATAAACCACCTTGATTTTATATCAATATTTTTAAACAAGTTAGCATGTTAAATGTAAAAGTTAATGACAGTTCTATTAGAAAAAGACAGAACTAGACTTGTTTGTCAGAAGAAAGCCTCTTCTCTTTAAAAGAGCATGGCAGCAGGTATTAGCTTTGCAAGTTTCATCTTAACAAACCTCAAGATTTCTGGAACAGGAAAACATTTCTTGTTGATTAAGAACTTAATTTAAAATATTTAAGTTAAAATCTGCTAATAATAGACAAGGTTTTACTAGTGTAACGGTGTTTTCATAATGAGGCATTGCTTTTGATATAATAACACAATTGAATAACAATTAAACCACTGGTAATTGTCAGTTAATGGTAAATATTGATTTCTATAAGAATAACATTCATAAAACTTGATCTAGTGGTTTGGTTTTCTACACAAAGATATCTAAGATGAAACATCCGTGTGAGGAACAATCAAACCTTCTTACCAGAACTTTCACAAGCAGAGCTAAACTGTTTCCCATAACACCCAGGGTCATCTCCAAGCCCAACACAGTCACCAGAACCCACTTTTCTGGATTTGACCATGGAGAGTCAATGAATACAGTCCCATTAAGCAACCCAGTCACTGTCACACAAGAAATACACAATACAGCAGAGCTTGTTATAACATTCCTGCTTTTGCTGGAAAAAGTCAAGTTTACCTTTTGTTTTCTTTTGTTTTCTTTTGTGGTTGTTTTGTCTCAAGCAAGCAACAGGTTACCTTTATGGCAATAATGGACCAATTATTATAGTTACATATTGATAATTATAATAATTGAATTAATTATAATTGTTATAGTTACATTTACTATTATTACTTTGAAAAGGAAGATTTAGATTAAAATTTAGATTTAACTTAGAAAGTAAATGTTTTGAAAGTATATTTTTATAATATATAACGTTTATATTTAAGGGTTTATATCAAAACTCTTTAAAATGTTGACAGCAAATAGGCTGCACTTACTTGTATGATGAGTCCTGTGTCCACAGCCTTCAACACTGGTTACTGGGTAGTTTGTAATAAGTCAGCACTAGAGCTCAGATAAAAGCGTCATCAAAACCATTTTCAATTAAAATTCACATGCTTCATTAAGCTCATATAGAATGGCTCTGATGCACTTTCTGTGTGTGCTTTAAATGATCTTCTACTAATACTAATATTACTACTAGTTAACACCATTATCACATAAGTGAAAACAACACTATGGTAAAATGTTATACCATAAAATAAATGTGGAGTTTTTCCAAATGAACAGGGAATAAACATCACTGTAATAGCAAATGCAGACACTATATTCCCAAAAGTATTCACTCACCCATCCAAATCATTCATTTCAGGTGTTCCTGATGTTGTTTAAAATCAAGCATGCAGACTGCTTCTACACAAACATTGTGTAGAAGTGAATTCCAGCATGGTACTGTGATAGGAGGACACTTTTGAAACAAGTCCAGTCATACAATTTTCCCACTACTAAATATTCCACAGTCAAATGTTAGTGGTATTGAAACAAAGTAGAAACAAATGGGAAGAGCAACTCAACGATGAAGTTTTGAGCCATGTAAAATCAAAGAGGTCAGCAGATGCTGAGGTGCATAGTGTGCAGAGGTCTTTCTTTCTGCAGACCCCCAAACTTCATGTGGCCTTCACATTAACTCAAGAATAGTGCGTAGAGACATTCATGGAATGAGTTTCTAAGGCCGAGCAGCTGCATCCAATTCTCACATCACCAAGCACAATGCAAAGCATTGCCAATGGATTTGATAACCGTGGAGACGTGCTCTCTGGAGTGCTGGCTCACATGTGTCTGTCTGGCAAGCTGACGAACAAGTCTGGGTATGATGGTTGCCAAGAGAATGGCACTTGTCTCATTGCATTGTGCCAAGTATAACGTTTGGTGAATTATGGTGTGAGGTTGTTTCAAGAGTTGGGCTCTGTCCCTTGGTTCCATGAAAAGAACATTTCATGATTTAGCATGCAAAGACATGCTTCCGACTTTGTGGGAAGTTTGTGGGGATGGCCCCTAACTGTGCATATTCCTGATCCTAACCCGGTAGAACAGCTTTGGGATGAACTTCTGTGAGCAGGCCTCATCCAATACCAGTATGTGATCTCACAAACGCTGTTCTGGAAGAATGGTAAAAAAAAAAATCCCATAAACATACTCCTCAACTTTCTGGAAAACCTTCCCAAAAGAGTTTAAGCTGTTATAGGGAATGTCAACATCATATTAAACCCTATTAATTATAAATGGGATTGCACTAAAGTTCATGTGGAGGCAGATGAGAAAATACTTTATGGAATACGTAACAATGACCCTTGAAAATAAATCTTATATCACTGGAAAGCCTGTTTATTTGTAAACTTGGCCTTCAGTCTGGACATGGTAATGCACAGTAGCTGGGTCCATGCTCACTGTGCTGCTAATCAGGCACCTGATGTGGGCTGGCATAAGCCTCCTTGGTGCCAGGAGAAAAACTGACTGACTGCCTGCAGTTAGCTGAGCTGCGCTCAGCGGTAACGCAAGGTCGTCCGACCCTGTGGAGGAGGAAACGGCGGGGCTTTCATGGGAGACTCCAGCAATTCAATCCACAGAAGACTTTACACTAGAACAACTTGTGACAACACTGATCAAAACCGTTGGTCACATGGATGCAGCGTTCACATTGCCATACTTTGTGATGATTAGGGACAGATTATATCGAGAAAGTCTTGACACTTGCATCTAGGAAGAAGACACCCAGTTGTTAGTGTTTAAGATCCGCTGGGAAATGATTTTCTAGGTGGCTCATTACAGCCCTATGGCTGTCACATGGGATATGAAAAAACTCTATGCTCAAATTTGGAACAAATAATGTTGTGTAAAGATGAGAACACCACACACACATAGATAGTGGAGGGACAGGTGGAAATGGCACCATTCAGTTTCCACCTTCCAGTCGCCATTCACCCGGCCACTCCCTCAAACGGCTTTATATACTGGTGGGATTAAATAATTTGCAGTGCTTCAATAATGCTCTGCTTTTTGTTAATAATAAGTGTTATAAAGTTATATAGTGTAGTATTAAATGGACACAGCCCTGAAAAATAAAGGCAAGAAACCATGTGTCCTTGGGGAGTAGAAAGCTGCAGACTCTCGCTTGCCTGGGAAAATGTAGATAACAGGGGACCATCTCTAGAGAAAGTTACTGAGACACTGTTGTTTCGACTAGAATGAGAGAGCTTCTGTAATAAAACTGTTAGGGGCACACCACCATTTGGAGATCCGTGGCAGCGTGTCATGCCGGACGCATCTCCCTTCTAGAAGTAATAAAGTGTTAAATCAGGGATCGGCAACCCTGGGCACGCGTGCCACAGCTGGAAGGGTTAACTGATGGCACGACCATAGCTGGACTGGCCATTGGGATACCGGGCATTTGCTCGGTGTGTCGATGGTGATTTTTCGTTTTTATGGGCTGATGATTTTTTTTGTAATGGTATAAACAATGAAAGGTGGTGGATTGGCCAGATGCTGGCAGATGTGTAAAAATAAGTCAGTTGTTTGGTGGTGGCTGTGGCGGAGCTTTATTACATTATTACATTTAGCGTTAGCGTTATTACATTTATTGCTGATGCATCATATGGCACACTGACTTCTGAGGAAAGTTTAGATGCGCTCATCATCAGAAAGGTTGCCGACCTCTGTGTTAGATGGTCTACTGAGCAGTGTTTTGTCTTCCATCAGATGCCTCTGAGGAATCAAAAGAACTCGGTGAAGTGTTGATATTTACAACTGGGGGCTCGTCCGGGATTCCAATAGGAGGCTAAGGAAGACAGATTGGGTGATCTGGGGCTCAACCAGCAAAGCGAACAGAGACCCGGGTCATTTCAAAATAAAGGTAAGCACCACCTGTTAAATCAAAGTGTGCATATTGGAGCTTACCTAAATTGTCTGTTCTCAGTGTTGATTGAATTCTCAGTGTCAATTTGCAGCAGTAGACAAAGAGGTGGTGTGTGATCCGTCCCACTGCGTTAGAGCAGCTAAATTGGGGTGTAATAAGCCACCCACACACACACCCACACACACACAGAATCTGTTACAAGAAGTCATTGATTACACAGAATGCATTTTATGTTATCCAGAGGACACATATGTACATTTAACAAACAAGGTCTAAAATTCTCTGCTTATGAAAACGATGTGTGTGTGGAGTTTCTTGCACGTGACTGCATGTGACTGCATGTGACTGCATGCCTCAGGATGTTTATAGCTGCTCAAGGCCTGGACTGAATTGCTCACTGTGCTTCACACAGCCTGATGAGACACACGAGGAGCAGTGGTACAGAGTGAAAATGATAAACTAACTGTGTAATGTTTAATTCGGATTTTCTATGATTGAGATTTAACTCCTGGAGGAACAAAAGAAGTTGCATTTCCCCTTGATAGGTCTAGTTACAGCAGATGGAAAGACCGGGGCAGATTTGTGGATGATTGTAACCGAGCTCGCAATTGGCGCGTCACAGAGTGACACTTAAGTCTGAGTTCAGACCAAGAAAGTATCAGAAACTAATTAAAGCCAGGAGCAGTGACTGCAACTCTGAGGTTCTAATTCCCAAACAAAATTGTTCCAGGAGGAAGAATAAACTTTCCCTGTGAGATTTTCTGTTGATTTTTCTAGCACTAGGTTGATTTTATCAGTGAGGTTTGGGTTGTTTTCTTCCTCTATGAGAGAGACGGTTTTATGCTTGGACATGTCTGGAACTAGTAGTTGTTATTTTATTATTATTTTATGGTTTACTTTTGTTTTTGCTTTTGTTACGGTGCACTGAGATAAGAAATCTGAGAGGTGTGATCCACCAGTGGTGATATTTTGTGAGTTCATGATTTAAGAATCAGCTCTCTTTTAACCCGGCCTGGAAGATTGAAATTTAAAGTGCTATGAAATATTCTTACTGGAAACAGTCGCAAAGTGTGTTTCCCTATGATTATAATGGGCTTTGAAAGAAATTCACTTATATGATGGGACACTGACCACATGACATGGTAAGTCCTGAGTCCAAAAGGATTACAGCGAGTCAATCCAGTCAAAAGTCATAAAGAGTTGTTTTCCTTTTAAAAATGATGACGTGATCTTGCTGGTGATGGAGACTGGACTAGGTTGCGCGTGAGACTCCACTATCAGCAATACCTGGTATGGATGTGTGTGAATGAATGCGTGTGACTGGACTGTGATGGACTGACGATGTGGACTAAAGTTTTGACTGACTTGATCCTGAGACAAAGACTGCACCAACCCTAGTAAATGTGGACAAACACCCAGCCGGTAAGAGAAGGGTGGATGCTTTGTGTTGTTTGTTTTGCAGGAGCAGGAGGGCAAGAGAGACCGGAGGGGGAGACTGTAGCTTCACATGGGAGTGTGGAGCTGCTAATTTTGAGTTACTGATGTTTGCATGAAGAAAACTGTGTTTTATTGGCTGTGTTTTGATTACGGTATCACATTATATCGTTGGGAAGGCCAACGAAACTTTTGATATCACTGGAATCTGTTACTATCGACCATAGCAGGCCACTGTAAGAAGTCTATTACATTTTATAGAGGACAGTAGCCAAAGCCAAAACAATATTTATGAATAAAAGGGGAACGGTAGATTTGTCATGTTCAAAATAGAGCTGTGGAATAACAAACACTGGTCCACGTGACCAAGGTTTTTTCCCCTTAAAATAGTCAATTATTAAAAGTAGAATACAACTGACAGGGGCATGTGACAGGATGTGGTACTGCAAAAAGAACAAAAGCAAAATAAAGAAAAAACTATTGTGTTGAACTTGTACCATTACACTCAGAGGATCAAGATGAAATCAAAATATGCAAATTTTGCATGAAGCACATGACTGATAACAGCTTTTGTTTTTTACAGCACCCACTTGGCCACACCACCAGTTTTCCACCGCCAAAGGAGGGTAATTGCAAATATTTGAGGGAGGAATATCACGGAAAAGTGGGAAAGGTAAGCCCCGATGGGGTGATAACACCATGAATGTCACTTATGGTCACATTCCTAAAATGTGACACCAAGCATAAAACTCAGAGACAGAGAGGAGTTCTATATAAATACAATTTAGCAAACCCCATAGGGATTGAGGGTGAGAATCTATAATATTTTGAAATAACACTCAATTGGCCATGTTGATTATGTTTATTCCAATGTGCAGAGATTGGCTAATATGAGCAGGACTGTCAGAACAGTCGGCGTTAAAGTCGCCTTTGACAGTCCAGACTGGGATGGCGTTGGAGTGACCAAGGTGTGGTTCGGCTTTGTACATTTCAAAGTGATACAGCTCTGGAGGGGCCAGTCACCAGGGCATGGAAGAATGACACATTATCAGAAGACGAAAAGGAATTTTCTGGGATTGAAGATCCTCTGGGTGAGTGGTTGACTGGAGCATGCAGAAAATAAAACTTTTATTTTATAATTGATTGATAACTGATTGATAATTGGCCACATTCACAGCGGTATTGACTTGTTGTGGAGGCGGTCTACTTCATGTTAAAGGACTGTAATTAACAGATTGAAAACAGCGACATTATCAGATGCCAGTGACAGTCAGTGATGAATCAGGTGAGCTGGATTCATGGCTGAATCAGCACATAGACAAGGTCACGGAGATATGAGGATCCTTCGCAGCAGAGACAGACACAGAGACTGCCAAGACAGCAGTTGGGGTCAAGGGTCATACCGTTTGGGCTCCTGCTAGTCACCAGAGGATGGACCCCATAATCACAGCAATAACCACGAAGGGGTTGGCGAAAATCCAGAAGCACCAGACCAAGGAGGGTTTGGCCAAAAAAGGGGGACACCGCTGTGACCCCAGAACACAGATCCCAGCCAGCCGGGGCAGAATAAATCCCCTGATCTATGCAACAAACTGAAGGGTAGTCTAACCCCTGACATTGAAGAAAGAAGAGCGCAGAGAATCGTCCATTCGTTGTTTAACTGTAAAGAAGGTCAAAAGCCCCTCAGACAGAGGTTCTAGTCTGAGCACAAAGGTGGAAGCAGGAAACAACCAGAATGGGAGATCTGAGAATTAGCTTTAGTAGTCGTCTGTGATTTTTATGTTATGACCATTGCCCAAACACAGCAGCCATCCCATATATGCTCCACCTGGTAAAGAGAGCCAGAGAGGGAACAGAAGCAGGATAACTAAGAGAACTGACACCTATTCTGATGATTCTTGGCTTTTTGTTTTCTCCATTAATCATTTTATTTATTTGTTCATATTTTCAAGATTGTTGACTAACCTTCAAACGTTAATCTAACTTGTCTTTACATAAAGACAGCAGATTAATATCAAAATATATATTTATGCCATGAAGGTGTCATGAGTCATCTCATCTGTCAAGCAAAGAAGGAAACAGGATAATTCCCGATCCTTTAAACTATTTCTCTAATCCATTCTGCACATATTAATGTCATTGTTATCAGGTGAACCAATGTATGAGAAGACAGTGGACTGGTTCACTTGACAGCTGAGTTATGTCATTATGTTACGAAGATAAAAACAGCGCAGCTTCTTGTCAGCTGCCCGCTGAGTTTTCTGACAGATTTTTCCTGTTTGAGGTGAAATATGGTTACGCTAAACCCCGGGGCCCTTCCACCGACACACTCTTTATGACCCCATTCATGGCTGGCGTGTTCGAGCACACATTTTATAGATACCACTCACCCCACTACTGCTGCTTTATTTTTCCATAAAGTGATATGAATATAATGAGTTTATGGAACAGCTTCTTTAGGACAGAGGCTCACCGCAGACACTGACGGGGGAGATTGTTGGGTGAGGCAATGGCATTCAATCAGATTTTACTGCTGTTAACCGTCTGAGAATGACAGATTTGCACAGACACGACGAACCTTGAGATGAAGTTTGATGGGATATTTTTCATGGAAGGAACATTTTCAGTGATATGTGAGCTTAGTCACAGATCCAGGGACTTGTGCTTGTCAAACATAGCCTGTTCGGGTGCATGCGTCTGGTTTCGGTCTAAAATCATATAGAAAATAGAATTTTTTTTATGTGAATTTATTGTGTTGTGGGTGTTTTGGATTGTTTTTTCCCACTGACACTCTGTTGCTTGACTTTAAAGACTGGCTCTGATGGGAAACACAGGTAAGGGCTGGCATACAGAGTTTGACTGGAATTGTGCAATACAGTTAAATATATTTGGAGAATTGTCTAAATTTGAATTCCACAGCTTCTGTCTAAACAGTGTTTTTATTATTATTTCATGCCCTCACCCCAGAATATAAGCTGTTGTCCCCTTACCAACCAGTCCGCCGCCTGAATAAGGAAGCAACTTGCAAGAGAAAGTCCAGCTTTCTGCATCAATAAACCCTTTCAAGTTATTGTTGAAGACGTATTTTATAAAATGTGTTTGTAACATTTCTTTTTAAAAATTTAAGGTGATTTTATTCTTAACTATTGAGTTATTCCTGTTGCTGTTTAGTTGGTTTGTTTCAATCAACAACTTCTCTCAAGCTGAAAAATGAACTGCAGTTCCTCTAATGGCCACATGAGTATTGGCTCCTAGATACAGGAAGCATTAGACGTGCTCGTAGCTTCAGGTCTGAAAAATGAAGCCAATACAGCAGTGTCTTAAACCTGCATTCTATCTAAAGACCACCAGATGGCGATAGCTGTGTTTGCAAAAAGGCTTCCAGTCCTATAGAAGTCTATGTGAAAACAGCTTTCTAACTTGAGCACTCTAAACACTGTTGGTCATACTGTGTTTCAAATTGGAGGGCAAACTGCAGTCAAAGTGCTTCCTCATTAGCAAACGAGTCAATCATGAGTCATAGTTAGGGGTGTGGTCACTTTGATCAACAGGTATTTCAAGAGTTGTAGCTAGTTGCTTTCTACAAAGACCTCACACTCACTAATTCGAGTTACTAAATCATATTGGTGTTGTTGACCTCTTCCTAATCATTGGCCTTCAGCTCATCCAAAAAACCTTTCCTGAAATTTTTGCTGAGTGAAGTCCATTGTCCTTTTGCTCTGTTATCACTAGCTAAGTGCTAGCAATCAACCGCTGATAGCTAGTGCTAAGGTGGCCAAAACACAAGCAATGATGCTTCAAAATGCCAAGTCCAGACGTCAGTTGCTGACGTCATGGTGGCAAAATGCATGTTTGATTTTACTCAATTTTATTCCAGCCTCTGTATTCATGCATGACCACATGCAAAACACTTTGTAATGCTGGGGTTTGATAAGCGCTATGCTAATAAACTTCATTTTTTGTTATTACTGTCATTCCTGATGACATCAAACAGCATCATGCAAACAGCTAGCAGACTCTGAGAGGGTGAGAGGCAGGGAAATAGAGAAGTTGCCTCCAGTAGTATGTTAGGTGACAGCTGGACAACTGGAGACTGTGATTTCTGCTCTCTTACCCTGGAGCCGCAGTCTGGCAGTATCAAGAGGGAAGAACACTGTCATTGCAGGCACACTTCCCTAAAGGGGCAACAGTAAGAAATCCATGGCACGCCATTTTTTTTTTCACATATGGAACAAACTTGATATTTGAACCCCATATAAAAATCGAGCAAGTTACAGGAACATACATGTAAATGGCCTAAAATGCACACTAGGATCTAAAATAAGACATTTTATATATGATATATATAAAACATCTTAAAACGTATATTATTCAGTATTCAGTTTGGTGCGTTTAATAAGTTGCACGTACATACAGGTTATTGTAAACACTTCCACATTTACAGCTACATTATCTACTATTTCTTGTTTTCGGTAAAGTTGGGAGTGGAAATTGTTATTTTGAACTGAGTTCTGTTTGGATATCTTTAAAGCAGGTAAGTAGTGACACTACAGCAACTCCCATTTGTGACTTTAAATTAAGCAGCGCATACTGAAACTAAGATCAACTTACCACTGCTCCTGAGACAGCATGAACCAAACTCTCATACGAGAAAACCTCGTTCATTGTCACCGCCAAATTGAGCCTGTTACATTCAATAATATTCAATATGCCTCGTTTCAGACTTGCGCGATGGCTTTAGGTACAACGTTTATTGTATTTGTTTTAAATGTTATATACTTATGTGGTATGTGTATTTTGACTTTTGTTGCCATGATGCCAGGTCTCTCTTGGAAATGAGATTTTTGATCTCAATGAGATGTTTTTACCTGAATAAATAAAGGACTAATAAACATTTAGATGCAACATGTGTGTTTGGCTACAGAGCTATATGCATTAGTTTCTCATACAGTCACTGACCACTTTATTAAGTGCTAGTACAGAGCTAGACACCTTCAGAACCTCAATAACAGCTGCTTGTTTAAGTGAAAATATATTGATGATTTTTTTGCACTAATAAAGTTGAGGAGTTGTAAAGTATTTTGTCTCATGTCAATTATATCGTCAGTTATATCGTTATTGCAAATTTTCAAATGTATATCGTGATAAATATTTTTGGTCATATCGCCCTGCTCTAGAGACGACTGTTTATAAAATTTATAGTCATACTCAAAAGGTCTCATCAAGTCCATATTTGATTTATGCTGTTATCAGTGTTTGCAATGATAGCATGGCTGTGGTGTCATATCAGTGTATGCTCTCGGTGTTTGCTGATATCAAACTGTGGTGTGAGGACCACTGTAGATAATCTTTGTAGTGATACTCAGAAGGTTTATCTTATAAAGTCCTTCTTTTGTTTTATTTAGATCTGGTTTAATTCTGGTATAGAACCAGTTGAATATTTGTATATAATCCCTGCAGCTGACTCTATAACAGGGGTCACCTGCCACCTCACCCATGATGCATTGAGTTTTTCCTTTCCAGTCACCTTTCTCACTTACTATGTATTAACAGACCTCTCTGTGTTGAATCATATCTGTTATTAACCTCTGTGTCTCTTCCACAGCATGTCTTTATCCTGTCTTCCTTCTCTCACCCCAACCAATCACAGCAGATGGCCCCGCCCCTCCCTGAGCCTGGTTCTGCCGGAGGTTTCTTCCTGTTAAAAGGGAGTTTTTCCTTCCCACTGTCGCCAAAGTGCTTGCTCATAGGGGGTCATATGATTGTTGGGTTTTTCTCTGTATCTATGAAGCGCCTTGAGGCGACTTTTGTGATTTGGCGCTATATAAATAAAATTGAATTGAATTGAACCAGCCGTTTTAAAACTGAGAGCTAGATCTGTGAACAGTTTGGTTCATTTTCGTTACATGATAATAACAATTCTATCTTGATATGCTGTCTTATTGCAGGTTAATTTTCAAAACAGGCCTGGGTCGTGTAGCAGCCAACAACTCCACAGAGGCTGTCCTGGTGAGGGAGATGGCCCACTTCTCGGCAGAGGGAGCAGCGTCTTGGCAGCCAAAAGAACATTTGAAGTCCCAGCGACTTCCCCACAACGGCTCTGAGCCACCCACAAACCTCGAAAGAGCGTTCCTGCCTTTTTAAACATTTTCTTAATAAATGGAGCTCTACTCCAAAATAAACTAACCTCTCTTTATTCTCTTTAATAACTGCCCTTCACTATGTTCCTATGCAGTAGTATATTTTTTCATTAGTATAATATGAAATCAATTCTACATGTGTCAAGTTGCCAGAATTTGCTGTGTAGTAGAACTGAGACATTAGTTATTACAAAAATGTATTTGAAATAATATTAAAATTCTCAAACATTAAACATAAATATATCAAATATAACTATTTACAGAGAGACAGGAATAAGAATGGGGGGAAGAATTACATACATTTTAAAGCCTAGCTTTAAGCCCAGCTGTATTCATTCAAGAAGTCAGATAAATATGTATTAAAGAGATAAAGAGTTGAATAGTTTCCTGCTGCTCTCCTATGGAACCAGCTGCTGGGGACTTGAACACCACTATTTAGACACTGGTGTTTAATTATGTAATTAATTATTCAATAATTAGATAAATAATAATTAATTACTAATAATTTTGTAATGATTAATGATGTGTCCTGTCTCCCTCTCTTTCCCCTCACCCCCACCCGGCCACAGCAGCTGGCTGCCCCTCCCTGAGCCTGGCTCTGCAGGAGGTTTCTTCCTGGATCCTTTTCCACCCCGGCAGTCAGCTGACTGACTATATTTCTTTATTGCTAATGCTCATATTCTCAGGGTGTTCCCTCCTGCTCACTCCCCAGTATACACACTACTTTTGCTTTCTTCTCAGGTGTCGTTCTGTTTTCATCGTTCCAGGTCGTCCGTCTTCTCACCGTCCACCTGCACTTCCCTCCTCTGAATCAGCGGTTCGGTGTAACTGGAGACTCAAGCTTTGACTCGTGACCCAGTACTTCCTGCCATCCTGCAAGAGAGGGATATCCCTGCAAGCTGCCAGACCGACTGTCTGCAAAGAAATTTCCCAGATAGTTAAAGACCCGTTAAATTATGCAGACATGAAAACCGGGTATGCCAGATGTTTTATTTACCGTCACTGGAAAGCTGAGGCATAAGTCTCAGTTTTATCCTGTTAGTTCTCTGTCATTTTACTTTAGTGGGAGAAACGAGGGTATGGATGTCTGAGTGAGGTAATAAAAGTTAATGTGTTTGTGTGTGTGTGTGTGTCTAATGCTTAGGTGGGAGGGAGTAACAAGGCGACAGAGCAGGGTCATAACACTTTAAACTGTGCTGCCAGCAAAGGGAGGAGTGTTCACGATTCACAGTTTAACTCCCTTGCTGTGAAATGTTTCAAGGTTAAATGTTTTGGACTTATTAGCTTTGGTCAGTCTTCTCTTACTCTAAACACCTCTAAGACTCTTTACCAGACTGTGGTTCAGACAGAGCGCTCAGGAGATGCAGAAGACCGGCAGGAAGAAGCGAGTTCCAAGGACCAGCAGGAACCTCACAAAATCAGCTCCTCAGTGAGTAACAGACACAGTATCATGTCTGGAAAAGGTTTGCTTCAGTTCCTCCTGCATGCTCAAACAGACACCCAGAGACATTCTTATTAGTAAAATATAACAATTATACAGAAGGAAAAAGAAATAGTTTGTAACTTAAACTTAAGGGGGGAATCTAGTTTAACAGCGTTGGGTGATTTATTCTTTATTTACAAAATGTTTCCATCTGGTGAAATACCTAGCGTTGTGTAGACTGTGTAGAAGGTTATTTCCCTTTTTTACCCAATACTACACATGTATGCATGTATGCATGTATGCCTATTATACTTATATTATTATTATATTGTTATATTTTTGTAAGTGATGATATGATAATAGGAAACTCATAGCTTCCAAGATGGTAGTGTACTAGTGATTCTGACTGACCATACACACATGTATATATATATATATATATATGTGTGTGTTTATAGGGCCTGGACGTATGTTCTGTCTTATTGTCCTGCTATGTTCAAATCAAACAGGATGCTACGTCAGAGAACAATATTGTGGTTAAAAGACTGGTTAAAATTGGTCTTCTGTATGAATGCTTGTCTACATGTGTCATGGTGTGAACAACAAACATTTTGGGGCTTAAAACAAAACAATTACATTTGGCATCAGTCCAGAGTCTCACTGTCCTAATGTCTGTCCCTTGTTTCTCTTACTTTCTGTCAGTAGTTCTTTCAGACCTCATGTTAGATTGTGAGGCTCTGACAAACTCTTGGTCTCCTGTATACATGAGAAAGTGTGATTTCTCTTTATTTATCTGGGGACGTTTTGTCATATGGATTACTGCAGTAGTTGACTTACTTTGTTTTTGTTGTACAGCAATATTACCACAAGAAAACTGTTGATTTAAACATTAAGTAAGAGGCACTGCTAACACGTTAGGATTTTTCTCTGTTTTGCTTTGAGCATAGGAAGAACCACGTGTAATTATTTACCTATGTGTTGGACCATGAGCTGTTCTGTCCACTAACAACATCTTATAAAGAAAAGAAGACAAAGATGTTGGTATATAAAGACCGAAGTGTCAGAACATATGCATCAACTTTAACTTCAGCTCAGTCTTAGATGAAGCTCGTTGTTAGCTGGAAATAAATAAACTGGTACGCTCACGTTAAGGTGAGGAAGGAAGCACGTTCTCCTAGTGATGCTGTTTAAAATGTAAATGGATGAATAACATGAGCCAACAAGAAAAGATGTTGAAATGTTGTTAGAAAACAGAGTCTCTGTACTTTCTGCCATTGTTGGTGAGATTTCTCAATCTGTGATAAAAATGCTGTATTCAGACAAGATTCGATTAGTAACGTGGCCACGATTTTAACAACATCTGCACATGAAAGGGACAATAACTAAAGGAATATGTTTCAGGTATGAGGGTGTAACTAACTGCTGGTGAACTTGTGGATATGTTGGGTTTGTATTTGGACTTGATCCTGTTGAAGGAACACCAGATTTCAGCACAAGACTTTGCTTCATGTCATGATGCATGTTCAGTCATCCAGGTAAGGAAATCCCAAAAGCTGATCCTGTTCGTCTGGATGTTTTCAGTGGGAGAAACGTTTCATCCAGGTGACTTCCTCAGTCTCAGCTGACTTCTAAACAGTACATTTGCACAATGACTGAAGCTATTGCAGTGATCGCAGCCACTCTTCTCCCACTGAAAACATCCAGATGAACAGAATCCACCTTTTGAATTTGCTTCACATTATTATGAAATATGGAGAAAAGTTTATTATACATACTTACTAATCTGATACTAGATTGTTTTGTGGTTCTGTAATCTTAAATAAGCTGCGTTACTCCTGTTTCGTAAAGACGTAGGCTTTGTGTTGAATAGCATGGCTAAAAAAACTACGACTGATCGGCATGTATATTTCACAACTACTAATGCACGATAATCCAAGAGATAAAAGGTACATGTCTCTAATGCTTTTCTGCTTCCATCCCACGACTTCCGTAATTATATTTCAGACATGTGTGAAACACGATGTGCGATCCAGCCTCTTCACTGCCTCGCAGTGATGACACGGTCTAGTGTTACATATCTTTTACTTCATCGCTGCCATCATTTCTATTTTCGGGTCGGGCATGTGCATTTGTACTGGGATACACTGGCTAGGATACGGTGAATGCAGCCTTTACACTCTTTTTTCCAGAGACACTTTATGTGATAGTTTGTGCATGTAACATGTAACTGCCCTGTCTTTGCCAACGCTGCTGAACACTTTTATTATCAGAGTAATGCCCGTATGGTAGCTACAACAGCTTCTGCTCAGGTCAAGCCTCAGTGCAGCCCAGTCCAGTTTAGACACCCTGAAGAGCCTTAAGGACAAGTTTTTAGCTGCTTGTGAAATTGTTAAGACGAGGGACAATAAATAAATAATAATACATAAAGTAATATATTTATAATAGCAAACATATTCTGATATATAGGTTGATATGTTCTACTTGCAAAACATACAGAATCTGGCAATTTATGTGCAGTGATGGGAATAACGGCGTTACAAGTAACGGCGTTATTACTAACAGCGTTACGTTTTTCAGTAACGAGTAATCTAATTACTATTCCTATTGTTACAACGCCGTTACCGTTACTAACAAAAAACTGCGGTCGCGTTACTATTTTTCAGCAAACAGACGGCTGAAGCTGTCTGTAGTTTACAGCATCTTATATCAGCTGCACAGAAGTAGCTGTAAGTAATCTGGACGCTGCAGCTTTAAGCAGCTGCGCGCTCCAGCGCAGCGAGACCTCTCTGCTTATGACCCAAAAAATAAAAATCAAACCAAAATCAGCCCGTTCATGTTGGTGGAAAAATGCACCAGGTCGACCAATCAAAAAATGATATGGCAACATGACATCTGGTTGTTTAGGAAGAGGCGGAAGATTTAGGAGTGAGGGCGAGAGAGAGAGAGAGCGAGTTTTGAGATGTGAGAGATTTGTGACGTTTAGCGTGTTTGGAGTGTGTAGTTAGTGTGTAGTTAGTGTGTAGTTAGTGTGTAGTGTTGTGGATAGTTTTGTGTTGTGTTGTCAGAACAACGAGGCGACTGCTGTCTCCAGGTAGAAACAGCAGTGACACACCTGCTGCTGTCAGACCTGCAGGTATCAGCTGTGATGTTTCCTTTATAGTGGACAGAAATATTTGGAGTGGCACAAATAATTTGTGGCGTCTTATTGAAGAACAGCTGATTGTTCTGTAAATAGTTTGACATGGTTATTAAAAAGGGTTAAAGGTAAATGGCTGCAAATCACTTTGTTGTTTGCAAAACTTGTGCATATGATTTTAAAACTGACAATTTATATTTGCATTTAAAGTTATGAAATATGATTCATTAAACATGTTTGTGGTTGTTACATTAAAAAACATAACTTTCTACTCAGATTTTATGTTTTTTGTCTGATTTTAGATCAATTGGGTTTCTCCAGTTTGTCAAAATGAAAACATAACTGTAAATTCAGACACGTGAGGTTGTGCTGAAAAGAATGAGACCAAACAAGACAAAGTAACTAGTGAAGGTGAAATGTAGAGGAAACATCAGAAGTAGTAGTTAAAAATGGCCAATTCTACCCTGGACCCCAGAGGGTTAAACACTTTTTTAAAGTAACACAATAGTTACTTTTCAAGTAATTAATTACTTTTAGAATCTTGTAACTCAGTTACTAACTCAGTTACTTTTTTGAAGAAGTAACTAGTAACTATAATTAATTACTTTTTCAAAGTAACTTGCCCAACACTGTTTATGTCTTAAATGCCTATAAAAGCATAGTATGTACATTTTTTCAGTACTGCAGGCGACTGATGGCTAAAACCCTCTTTACTTTTGTTTGCTAAGCTAAGCTAAGCTAAGCTAAGCTAAGCAGTCACTAGCTGTTGCTTAATATGTAAAAAAAAAAATACTTCTCAATAGTCTGAATAAAATTAAATAATAACATAATTTTATATTTGAACCATGTTCCTAGAGTTATATGTGCGGGCCCACCTCAGTTCAGAAAACTGGGAGCCATTCCTGAAGATGTTTGATTCGGGGAGTTAGGAGGTATGTTGACTTTACCATGACCTGAACAAATGCCCCACTTTGATCTGAGTTAAAAATAACAAATTGTTAACAAAATGACTTCTTGTTTTTATCTTGTTTTTGTTTTGTTTTTTACAGTAGTTTGTGTTATGTGGTGGTCCAATTAGATTTAATGGTATGGTCACAGTACTTCTGTTCTGGCTTCAGCTTAGTAGACATAAATCAATCATGTGGTTCCTGTTTGTGGACTCTCTAGTCTCAAAATAGTTCCCAAAATGTCATTAAATCCAGTTGCAGTGCCCGTCTCAGAAGACCAGAGGTGATACTTTTGGCTGTCAGTCACACAGTTTGAATCCTCAGAGCTGTTACGTTTTCTTATTTTTACTTTTCACTTTTGATTTTTACTGTTTACTTTTATAAAAAAATACTTTTCAGGCACTGCAACAACTGAGGAGAAGATCGTGACTGGAGATCAAATATTCTGTTCACCAAATTCAAAATAATGAAAATGCAAACATCAGTTAGACTTTGGAATAAATGACATTAGTTTCAGCATTTATGACGTCACAAAAATGACCGTAAACACGTGTGGCTGCATTCATGGGTGTAGATGTCCAAAAGGTCAGAGACTCATAATAAGAAGGGGAGCAGAGTGCTACAGTGCATATGGATGTGTGCTGGTAAAGATATGGCCCATAATAATAATAAATCTGACTCGTCACACAAACACAGTGGACGCTGTTCAACGTGCCGTCACTTTCACTGTCTGATGAAGCAATGTTGTTACCTCTCACAGGTCTTAGGACAGTGATGCTGCTGTCAACACCTCCTGAGACGTGCATCATGTGAGATCAGAAACGTGTGTGCAGCACTTTTAACTTTAAAAACAAATGTTCTCGGCACTATCAAACAATCGGGCATCGGTAAAGTTTCCTGCTGCTTGTTGCGTCTTATATAAAAGTCAAAGGCCACAGCAGACGGAGTTCGGCATTTATAGTCCACAAGAGAGGAGCGGGCACCGTGTGACTGCCCTGCTGCTGCAATCACAGACAGCTTTACGACGAGCAGCCGCTTTGGTCTGTCCTGTCCAGACAGCTCTCGGACGCCGGTCACAAGACAGACAATATGGCAGCCATTTCCCTGGACACGCAGACGGGGAGGGAGAGAGCACTTGAGCACATCCTTTCACGGTTTCTTGGACGGTCACGTACATGGAGACAATCACATCCAGTCTCAGCCTTTTTTGAATTACAGTTATTTTAGCGTTTGAAGCTTCGCCATCTCTGACTAACTGCTTATTCTAATTTTTACAGACGGACAAACTCACACCACCCATAGCAAAAATGATTTGTCCGTGATCATCAACTGTATCTAAACAGTGATGCACAGCTTCCAGTTCTGAAATGTGAAGCCAGTGGAAAAGCATCATAAACCTGCTGTCACAGTCTGGCAGACTGGATGGAGTGACGAAGAGGACCCAAAACGCACACACCAAGGAACGTGGAACAAAACTTGAATGTTAACAAAAAGCGAGCCGTTTAATAAGGCTGATTAAAAAATAAAAACATTGCAAAACAAAAGGCAGAGACTAACTCAAACTAAACTTAAAAACTGAATGCTGAACATAAAATACTAAGAACAAAACCTTAAACGTGGAAAATCCTGGAAACATGGAAACATGACGAAGAAAAACTGACGACCTGACAATGAATGAACAGACTAAATTCACACAAAGGTGATTATGGGAAATGAAAACAACTGACACTAATCTGACATAACGAGACAAAGGAAGCAAAGCTGACTACACTGACATAGGACAAAGACCTTCAAAATAAATCAGGAGACATGACAACACAACTTCACAACATGGACAAGAAGATAAGAAACATGACAGACTAACACAGAAGATCTAAGAGAAACATAACTAATACCAAACTAGAGGTAAAGATAATCCACACCTGCATTATCTCTAAAGACCATCAGAAAGCGACTGCTCTACATTGCTGTCATTGCTTTGGGCCCATTGTTACATAACTTGTGCCATTTAATCTTTGAAGTCATGTCTAATCAATCTAACAATGCAGTGGAACCACAACAGCTGAATGAATCAAAATGATCTATTCCTGTGAGTCCCTGCAGTGACCTGAGGCCCACACAGAGAAAAGGTCTGGATAGATGGTCGAGTTGAATTCTCCCTAATCCTGACCGTGACTACATAAGTCATAGAGAAGTACTTATAATAAAATGATCTATAAAAGTTAAAGACACACAGACAGACACTATTTGACCTTCAGACATCAAGGAAACTGATGACCATTTAAAGTAGAGTCATGGTTCTGCTGTCCAGAGCTCATGTGGTCCACAACTTTGTTCTTGTTTAGACAGACTCTTAAAATAGTTGTACTAGACTCACAGCTGTCACTGTAAAGTCAGAGTGGAACATACCAGCCAAAGTCTGGAGGGTAAACTTGCAGTAAATTCATGAATTCAGGTCAATTCAATTCAATTTGATCTATATAGCCCCAAATCACAACAAAAAACCAACTCCAGGCACTTTATATTGTAAGGTAGAACATACATTCACACAGAGAAGCCCCAACAATCATATGACCCCCTATGAGCAGCACTTTGGTGACAGTGGGAAGAATAAACTCACTTTTAATGGGGGAAAGAAACACCAGCAGAACCAGGCTCAGGGAGGGGCGGGGCCAACTGGTTGGGGATGATGGGAGGAAGACAGAAAGACATGCTGTGGAAGGGAGCTAGAGGTTAATAATAACTATTAATTAAATGCAGATGGGTGTATAAACACATAGAAAAAGGTGACAGAAAAAATAACACTCAATGCATCATGGGAATCCCCCAGCAGCCTATTGCAGCATAACTAAGGGGGGATTCAGGGTCACATGGTCCAGCCTTAACTATATGCTTTAGCAAAAAGGAAAGTTTGAAGCCTAATCTTAAAAGTAGAGATAGTGTCTGTCTCCTGAATCCAAACTGGAAGCTGGTTCCACAGAAGAGGGGCCTGAAAACTGAAGGCTCTGCCTCCCATTCTACTTTAAATACTCTAGGAACAACAAGTAGGCCTGCAGAGCGAGAGCGAAGTGCTCTGATAGGGTGATATGGTACTACAAGGTCATTAAGATAAAACAGGCCCCACTGCAGTGCAATACCTGTAATACCTACAGCATGTTCTAATCGCTCTAATAGGATATTATGGTCAACAGTATCGAATGCTGCACTAAGGTCAAGAAGGACAAGCACAGAGATGAGTCCACTGTCAGAGGCCATAAGAAGATCATTTGTAACCTTCACTAAAGCTGTTTCTGTGCTGTGATGAACTCTGAAACCTGACTGAAACTCTTCAAATAAACCATTCCTCTGCAGATGATCTGTTAGCTGTTTGACAACTACTCTTTCAAGGATTTTTGATATGAAAGGAAGGTTGGAGATTGGCCTATAATTAGCTAAGACTGCTGGGTCTAGAGATGCTTTTTGAGTAAAGGTTTAACTACAGCCAGCTTGTCTTATTAAAGACTCACTCATTTTAGTGACCACTGTTTGTTGTGGTGTATAGACTTGCTAATGAGGCTCTTTTAAACACACTTTTTATAAATACTTTATATGAACAAATGAGAGCAAACACAACACCAATGATTCAGTTAAATTCAGATGAACCCACCGCTGCAGTCAAAAAAGGGAAACCCTACCCCTTCACTATAATGTAAAAAAAACTATAATATAAAATTACAAAGACTTTGAAGATCACTTCAGGAATCTCAAGGCTGAAAATCAACAGTGGGCCTCCGTGATCTTCAGGCGCTGCATTTCGAAACAAGCATGATTCTGTCGTGGAAACCACTGCATGGGCTCAGGAACAGTCCCATAAATCATTGCCTGCAGTGTTGGGGAGTAACGGAATACATGTACCGCCGTTAGTATTTAAAATACAAAATATGAGTAACTGTATTCCGTTACAGTTACCGTTTAAAAAGGTGGTATTTAGAATACAGTTACTTTGTTGAAATAAATGGATTACACGGCGGTACTTCCCTGTTTCATATTGTGGCGTCAGGACTGTTTGGGTTTTGTTTGACAGCTACGTTCTGTTGTTCCAGGCAGCGTTACGGTTGCCATGGTTACAGGGTGAAGCTCTCCCTCTCTGTCTGTGTTTCCTGGGTGAGAGAGGCCTTTTTGTTGTTGTTGTGCTAAGCTAACAGGCAGAATGCTACAGGTATAGCTCTAAAGCATGTAGCATCATGGGCAGTGTAGTCCGTGCTGCAGGGAGAATGGACTGCCATACCCGTTATGTGTCTGTGAGCGAGGGAGGGAGAAAAAGGAAAAGTACGAGCTGTCACCGAGCAGAAACGGGAGCTGGAAGCATGTAAATATAATAATAACCACTGCAGCCAAGAAGAGAGCCTGACGAGCCCAGCTGTAAGTAAGCTATTAAGACTCGACTGTACACCGTGTTCGTGTTTTCCTCTGAAACAATAAGTTCTGTTGGAGCAGCCTTTCAACGCCTCTCTCTGTCTCTGCTAGCAAAGTTGACCCAGACAACAAAGTACAGCTAGTTTTCAGCTACGAGCCGACACAGAACCCACCGTATTAGCCAGAGGTCCCTTTACTACGGTTCGGAGCCGCGGACCTTCAGTAACAGTAATAAATCACAGCAATAGTACATTCATGTAGTTGTAAACAGCATGATAATATATTAAGTAATCCAAAGTATTCAGAATATGTTACTCTCATTGAGTAACTGGAGCAAAGCCCATTTAAAATGGACTGAATGTTCTGTGGACATGGAAGCTGCAGAGTAGCCATCCTCATCAGAACTCGGTTCAAAAACCTTTTACCAACTGACTGCAGCTAGAATCAGTCAGACCACAACTGAGCCGTGTTGCTTTCCCAAAGTTAAGCAGCTACTGGTGTGAGATAGCGGACGTGTGTAAATACTGTGACTAGGGGAAAATGCTGAGTAGTTGGCCAAAATATTGCAGAGACAGTGACAAGCATTCTTGCTCACATTCACTGCTACAGTCAGTTTAGATAAACACGCTTACATGCATGTTGTGACTGTGGGGAAAGACTCTGTGGTAGCACCAACTCGGAGAAACTGCACCACACTTCCAGCCTGTTCTGCTCCATTCAGGTGACCTAAACAGTGGTTGTTATTCCTGACAGTATATTAATCTACTCTCTACGCAAACACTCGATATGGATGCGCTAATTAAGTCATCTGGATGACTCAAGGCAGGAATCTATCTGGGTGTAGATACAGGTATCGAGTTGAGTGGGAACATGAGGTCTAACTCCACAGCATGTGGCTCATCCTGAACAAGACTGCATGTGTCCAAGTATTCTCAGTGGTAGTGTGATTGAAGTCAGCAACTCAAATTCATCAAACTAATGGGAGTTATGTTGAAAGCTATACTAAAATAGAGCCCTGACCAGCTTTACACCAGCGGTCTCCAACCTTTTTTGCTCCACAGACCGGTTTATGCCCGACATTATTTTCATGGACCGGCCTTTAATGTGTCGCGGATAAATACAACAAAATAAAACTAGTACCGGTACCGAAAAAAAGAAGATTTATTCATAACACACGTGAAAAGACCCAGGAAAACCGAGTAAACGATAAAAACGATAACAAAATAACACTGAAAACCGATAAAAACCCTGAAAACTATACATTTCACACCTGAGCCTCAACTCTCGCGGCCCGGTACCAAACGACTCACGGACCGGTACCGGTCCGAGGCCCGGGGGTTGGAGACCACTGCTTTACACGATTCAACCTCAAAACAAAGTGTGAGAGATATGACCGCCAGAAACTTCAGTCACAGCTGACAAGAAGCCATAACGCATCACCACACACACACAAACACACACACACACACACACACACACACACAGACACACACACACACACACACACACACACACACACACACACACACACACACTCAGTGAACAGTTGCTAATAAAGTTCAACCCCTGACATTCAGTTTAAAATGAGCCAGCAGTGCAAACTCATTGCAGAAGCAGATGACCACATTGCAGCCATTAGACTCGAGTCTCTCACATAACACATACGTTGCATAATTGAACTTGAGAGAGTTGTTTTGGTTTATTTTTAATGTCTGACTGCTCGACAAACACTGCAGATTCTAAATCAGCACGAAGGCCCATTAATCATAGTGGCACTAACCAACAAGTCATCTATGAAATGTGGAGGGGAGTTTGCTACTCTGACATTTGAGTCAAATATTATCCAGAGGTGTGCTGGACACTCTAGTTCACAACTTCAAACTGCGCCTCAGAATGTGAAGTAAGCAAGAAATAGAGCTTCTCAACCCTCGGTCTTTGAGTTTGGACTTTTTAATTCTTTGTAATCTAGATTTTCATTCGCTCTTGTTTCTGTTATCATGCCTCCTGTTTCAGGTGCTCTCCGACCTGTTGCTTGCTTTCTCCCTCGCTATTCGATCCCTCTCAAAAGCTCAATTAACCATTATCTACACGGTGGGCGTCCTCAACTGAGTTCGACCACAGAAAATGGGATAGTGTTTTCTTTTCTGAAGAAGTGTGTGTGTAGGTCTGCAGTCATCCAGGTCATGGAAGTCTAAGGAGCTTGGACAGAAAGCGACTGGACTTTTTTAAGTTGCTTGAACCTCTAATCCGAGAGGCTTCTTCAGTTCTAAAACCGAATGCTGGAGATTCCCAGGTATTCAAACCCGAGTGGGAGTTCCATCTACTCGGATCGACTAAGAGGTTCATTGACCCACTATTGATCATCAACCACACCACATGAGCCAGGGTGAGAAAATCAGCAGAGGTTTCGTGTGACACCTCCTGTGGGAGCTTGCCTAACCCAGTCATGTGACCTAGCGAGGTCACCTGACCCAAGATGTGCGTGGGAGGCTGTGGCACCTGGGAAGTCATCTCAAAACTGCATCATAAGTTGCAGACAGTTGTCGTAAGCCACACCCTATATTCAAAGATGGTCGTTTACGGCGTACATAAACGACCTCTCTCAAACCGTCATGTCTGTCCAAAATGTGAACTATGGTGTTAGGTTTATGTTGAGACAACTCTACTACAATGGCAAAAGCAAGACACAAGTCACCAGAGCTCTTTGTGTGATCTCGTGCACGAGGGAGACGAGCGCTGTTCCTGCCGCTCGAACCCCAGTCGCTCTCAGTCAGCTCGCCCGTAGCACTGCTCTTTATTGTGGTTACGTGAATATGCATAGCTCCATTAACATGTGACGTCTCAAACAGGCATACATGTGAACGAAGAGTACCGTCTGTGTGTACGTGTAGGCATGTGTGTATGTGTGTGTGTCAAAATATGACCCTGTGAAGACTCCCCAAAGCTGGTGCCAGGAGTCCACCTAAACAAAGGGCTCTTATACTTAATTAAGAGAAGGTACGACCTCTCTCATGACCTTAGGATGCCAGAGCACTCTGGCATGCACACACAGAGTCTTTGCAGACTACTAACGATCAGACATCCTATCAATATGCAATTGATTATATACCTCTAAGCATAAATAACAATCCAACAATATAAACCTGACAAATGGCATTCTCGAAAGAGTGACCTTCATCCTTTAGATGCTTTTGATTTGAGATCCCCTCCGAGGCACCTCAACCCCACTCACATCTTGCATCAGGTGATCTCAATGGGACACACGATAGGGTGACGCATCTCTCACCTGCTTCACCGAAACCTCTGCTCATAATGACCCACACCTTTTTTCGTACCTTGGCTCATCACACATGATCAACAGTGGGTCAACAACCCTCTTAAGGGACAACTCCCACTGGGGTTTAAATACCTGGAAATCTCTACCACTTGGTTTTAAAGCTAAAGAAGCCTCTCGGATTAGAGCTGAAACGTCTTTAAGAAACTTCAAGAATTTAAATCGCTTTATTTCCAAGCTCCGTAGACTTTTTTGATGAAGCTTTATTCATTAAAGTTCCACTAAAGTGCACACTTTGCCTCTCAATAGCTGCAAATTGCATCTAGTCATTAAAGTACACTGTTAAAAAAAACGGTAATATTCCAGCAGCTGGGGCGCCAAAATACTACCGTAAAATATCAAAAAATAACTTCCTCATGAAAATACGGTTATTTTCAGTAATGACAATACAGTTTGTTGTGCTAATTTCACATGGGATTCTGCCTTTTCCAAGTGCTTTTAAACATTAAATTAGGAACATTTTAACGTGATCAAACAATGAAATTACCTATAAACAAGGTCAATGAATGTGGCAATATGAACCATAATACGTAAATGTACAGAAATATACAGTCAACAGTTGGTTTCAATAATAATGGATTGCCCTGGGACAGACTGACAGAGGCGAGGCTGCCGTATCGCACCATCAGCCCCTCTGGCATCACCAGTAGATGAAGAGTCTTGACCACGGACACAATACCGAGAGTGTCCGAGCCGGGGCTCGAACCGGCAACCTTCTGATCACAAGGCGAACTGCCAACTCTTGAGCCACGATCGCCCTAAACAGCAACGATAATAATACTTATGTGATGTAACACAAGCTTATAGGAATCATGTTATTTTCCATAGCATTACATTTGAATTCAACAGCTCGATCTTTCAAATAACGGACAGATATTTGTGAAATCATGTAAATTATTTTAACAATCTAAATATGCTCATGTACAGACAGATACATTTAATAATCATGACAATTATGTTTTATTGCATTATAGTGATTTAACGTTAATTTACATTTGAAATGTGGAATCAGTCTATTTACGTAACTTTAATGATGTATGATGATCATAGGTGTCAACCTCTGGCCCGCGGGCCAAATTTGGCCCGCAGCCTAATTACATTTGGCCCATGAAGCCATACCAAATTACTATCAGAGCTGGCCTACTGGTATTATACATCTAATATATATATTGTTTAGTATTAAGCTTTGCTTGTTCCATATTCAGTTTTTCAGCAAAACGTGTTTGAGTCCATAAGAAAAGATTCAATCTCATATCTGGAGGAATAAATATATTTCAATAAATATTAATGTTAGCCTGTGACTTTGTTCCAGTTTTGAATTTTGGCCCACTGTGTATTTGAGTTTGACACCCCTGTTCTAGAAGAACAAAACTGCTAAATATACAGTAAGATACTTTGACATGACTATTTTTTGGAACAGTGTAGCTACCAATATTGTAATGAGTAGCCAGATAACAATGTAAACAGCTGTAGTTTAATATTTTTCTACCATGTCAAGTTGAAAACCTCCCACAAAATTGTGGCAGCAGTATAAATGTGTCAGGATCAGTTTTTCAGAGATTATTATCTATAAGGATGAACTCGGTGAACCAGATTTACTAAATTAAGGTTAACTTAGTAAATTGGATCGGCGTCTTTCAGTGTGTTTAATGATGTCTGAACATTTTCTAGTAATTTTTAAAAATACAACTGTTCTGGAGTCCCAAGGAGCTGCCTATGAAACTTCAATTACTATTTTCTATTCGTGCTAAATTGAAATGTCACAGAGTACCAGGGGGACAGGCCCATTCTGTCGCTCGTTGTTAAGAAGGAAAACGTAGATGCAGATGCTGCATTCATCAAACTGATGCTGAACTGTGATGTGACGACTGAAAGCCTTTTTTCCTTCAATGCTCAAACAGTGGGAACAGTGTAAATTCAAACACAGTAAATTATTGTACATTAACCGTGTTTCCCTGATCATGAGAAGTATGCATTTACTACATTAGAAAGTTTAAAAAAATCTTTTCAACATAAACTCCACTGTGTAAAGTAAGAAATCCCGAGCTATATCACTGCATCTGTCACATTAAGGGACGAGCATGACTTGTGTTGCTGTCAACATCTATGATTCAGATATTTGAAACTGTGCTGACCGTCTCGCTCCAACCAGCCACGTGGCTGCCGCCCTACTCTTGGACACTATAGCAACCAAATGTGCACTGTGAGAGTGAAGTGCTTCACTGGGATATTATACTATGAGGACTTTCATATTTCATGAGCATCGTGTGACAAGAACATTTAAAGTTAATAGACATACTATGTAGAAAGTGTACGGCCATATTCCTCACAGTAACCCTCTCTGTCATGAGTTAAAGCTATTAAACTATTCCCATACAAAAAGGCTGTGCTATTAAGGCAAACTAATCAGACTTTAAAGTGTAAATGAAGACACTGCTGAGCAGGTTATCTTCTGCAGTTACTTAACTGTCCCCCATGAAAGAGATCGTTGGGTTTATAACAGTCAAAGCTGATTTGTACAGAGGTTCATGAAGTCATTAGTACTGAGAATTAAATGAATACGAGGCTCGACATTACGCTGTACAGTGTTTACAGGACTGAAAAGTAACCTGGGATAGTTTTCCTCTATAAATGATGAAAATATAGCTGTTTGTTCACATAGAAGAAAATGATAACAGAAGGTATGTCCTATCTGAGCTTAGTGCATTTCCACAGCCTCCGTGCATTTTGCATGATAACGTATTTAGATTCACGTTCTCCAGTGGCAACAACCCAGGAGCTGTCTCACATTTTCACATACCTAGACTGTGCTAGTTGTTATTTCCACCCAGCCATTCTGTAGGTTTCTGTTTTCTTGTGTAAGGCCAGCAGGCCTGTGACAGGTGCTCCGTCTTTGCCTCAATTAATTAATAAAAACGTAATTTAAACTGTAGTATGAAAGAGGCTGTCCTGTTAGTGTTTATGAGCAAGAAAAGTAAATGGAGTCCAGTTTATGACTGACAAATGTTTCTCTCACCTCTTTCATCACACCAGCTGAAAGCAAAGAGTGCTTTAACAGATGTGTGTGTGGAGGGGACTTTACTGTCCCTACTGGTCTGAATGCGGCATTGCAGTTGGGGGGCGACCGTGGGGGGGCGACCGTGGGGGGGGGGGGCTCAAGAGTTGGGAGTTCGCCTTGTAATCGGAAGGTTGCCGGTGTTGTGCCAAAAAGTGATTGCCTGCCAAAAACTGATTTCCAATGTTTCCGTGTATTTTTTATGTGTAATATCTTTATGTATGTTGGTAAATAGACTTCGGTGAACAGCGTTTACAAAGGGGTTATATATAGAATTAAAAAATTATCTGTTTTTTCAAGTATCTTTACAGCTCTGTGTTATTGTACTTACATTATAACCAATCCGGTCCTTTATCCTCGTTTAAAATATTTTTACAGAACTATTGTAATATTTGCTGCCATTTCTGCTGTCCTCTTGGCCAGCTTACTCTGACAAAATACATTTTTAATGTTAATGAGATTTTTTTAACTGCATAAATAAAGGTTATATAAAAGTCACTGCCAAAAACTGATTGCGGCTTCTACCTTGTTACACTAATGTTGTTTGTGGCTCAATATGACTTTATGTCATCCATGAGGGATGCATTTAACATATGTTTCACATATTATAGCCCAACAAGTTACTTATAGCAGTTTAAATACGAGCAATCAGTTTTTGGCAAATACCGGAAATCACTTTTTGGCAGACAATCACTTTTTGGCACAACACCGGTTCGAGCCCCGGCTCGGACAGTCTCGGTCGTTGTGTCCTTGGTCAAGACACTTCACCTACCGCCTACTGGTGATGGCCAGAAGGGCCGATGGTGCGATATGGCAGCCTCACCTCTGTCAGTCTGACTGCCCCAGGGCAGCTGTGGCTACAACTGTAGCTGCCTCCACCAGTGTGTGAATGGGTGGATGACTGGGTGTGTAAAGCGCTTTGGGGTCCCTAGGCGGGACTAGTAAAAGCAAATACAGGCCATTTACCATTTATCAGCAACAATATTTTTGAGAAACACACTCGGTTTTGCTGCTTTTGGTGAGATACAGATTTAACACAATGCACCCAAATTACTATTATGAATATTTTTTGAAATATGGTTATAGGTAAGGGTCAGGTTGCTTTTATTTTGAAAAACTACGGCGGAAGCGTTTCCCGTTGCAGCCGATGGCGGAACACGGGCAAACACTAACTGGCTGAAGAGGATTCGCGGTCTTCGACAAAAACAAAGACCTACGTCAGCTCACAGTGAAAGGTATTTATTCAGATGCAGGGACGTGTTCTGGAAATTGTATCGGCGGCTGTTCGTGTGACGGAACTGCTAGCATGCTTTCCAGTAGCAGACGTTAGCAGTAGCTAAAAACCAGTTAAAGCCAAAATGGCTGGTATGTAGCGAGACTCAGTGTTTTCCCGGTTTTCGTTAGAACAAATATAGTATCCCGTTCACTCCAGCGCAGGCTGTTGTATTCCATTTAGGGACTCGTTTGATTGTACGTCTGCACCGGTGTGTAAGCGGTAACGCTAAGGGTAAATAAGGTAGCTGTTCCCGGTTCAGAACACCAGCACCTCCCTGTGTAGGCCCTGCAGCACGAGCGGATTTCTGCGCACCGTGCAGAAATTTCACGAAGTCTCTGTGGGGTTGTGAAAATCAGGAACATTAGACTACAAGACAGACATAAGAAAATATGCTCGCCCTGTGCATTCTGCATGCGGCAGTGCAAAGGCCACATTGTCGCACTTGAAGCTCTGACTGTCCGGAGGATTGTGCGCTTTCAGTCCATCTGCACCTGAAATTGCGGATAGTTTCACTTTTAGATGGTCAGAAAACAGTGCTGCGTGAAAGGACGAGGCGTGGCTCCTGTCGGAAATATCAAGCTGAGATGTCGATTTCTCCCAAAATCTACATTTGTGGAAACAGCAGCAGCTGTAAAAATCCTTATAACATATCTGCTGTGGGTCCCACAGGATCTTAGCTCGGTGGGGGCGTCTCCGTACTCGGCACAGGTGTTTCTGTACACTATGACAGCCACTTGGTTATGGCTTTCCATGTATGCCCTGCATGCTAGCATCTTGCACCCTGCTGTTATAAAGGATAAACACCCTACAATAATGCAAAGAAAGTAGAGAAATCCCAACAATCATCATCATCATAGTTCATTTATATAGCACAAGACCAAAGTGCTGAACAATAGAAATATCAGAGATGCAATAAGAATAATAAATACGATAAAATAATAAACATAGTAAAAACACTAAAATATG
Organism: Neolamprologus brichardi; assembly: GCF_056152115.1. NCBI lineage: Eukaryota > Metazoa > Chordata > Actinopteri > Cichliformes > Cichlidae > Neolamprologus > Neolamprologus brichardi. The sequence goes on from NC_142112.1 coordinate 8,454,019, forward strand.
TAAAAACAGTAGAATATAATAATCATATGACCCCCTGTGAGCAAGCGCTCAGCAGAACCAGGCTCAGGATGAAATGTGTGGCTCGTTCTGACAGCACCCTGCAGCACAGAGGTACCTTTTCATTATCTGGATTCATTTACACTGACAATGTTGATAACATGAATGAAGTGCTCCAGGCACATCTAACCAATCTGGGTGTTTCATAGATCACATGACTCTTCTTCCACAGAAGATTGGTCACATCTACTTCAGAGACATTATCAAAGGTTGATGAAAAGTCTGTAAAGACTTCAATTGAGTTTTATTCATATTGTGCCGAATCACAACTTGTAGTCATGTGTAAAGTAAGACCATACAGTAACTGAGAGAAAACAGAGACAACCCCAACAGTCAGACATCCCCCTATGAGCAAGTGTGTTGGCAACAGTGGGAAGGAAAAACTCTTTATACAGGAACAAGCCTCTGGCAGAACCAGGCTCAGGCAGACTCTGCTGCAGCCGGTTGGCTCCCAGCAGCCTAGCTAAGGGAGGTGACCTGATCCATCCCTAACTATAACTATATAGAAGTTCAGTTAGTTAATTTATCACCGAGCGCGTTCTCGGTGCTGCTGTTTATTGCTAAGGTAACAGCTGCATACCAGAGCTATGAAACTTTAAATTGGATCCATGTAACCATTCAAGTTTACAGTCCCACAGCCTGATAGAGGAGACGTGGAAAGTGCTTCAGTTTGTCACAGATCAAAGTGAAAAAATTTGATGGATTGAACAGGTGTATTTCATCCTGTGTGAAAAACATCGGCAGACTGGAGTCAAGTAGAACGATACTTTATCAATCGCTACAGAAGTTAATGCACAGATATTTCCTGGAGAATGTGATACACAGTTTGTGTTTCATTCATTGGCTTCAGTAAGGTACAACATATCATATCTGTTTTTCATGTGAGAAGGGCTCCCCTTCACCAAAGGCATGAAAACACAAAGGAAAGAGACAGTGCTACCTGTATCTGGATGTCATCCTTTTCCTCCTTAAGTCAGGGCTCTAACACACAAAATGGGCTGATTTATTTACAGTATAGTTGTAGTTACTGTCAGCAGATAATACAGACCCTCCCGTCTCCAGACAGTGGACAGCAAGCTGGCTAAACAACAACAGCCGATATTATGTCAGCTAATGTTGGGCTTGAGGGTCCTAAAACTCACATTTTGCTCTGATAAACAGTTTGAGTACATTCTCACGTTGAGTTTATTTCCTGTGCCCAAGTCCATGATGTCACTAATGCTGGATAACAGCAGCTAATAGTAGTGATGGGTAGATGATGCTTCATGGAGTGTGTAGCACTTTGCCTTTATTGTGTCGGCACTGTTAGACAGACACTGTGTTGGTGTGCTGCTTAACAGTGACATCTGGTGGATTTCAAACAATATAACCTGGATAAAGAGTGTGGAGAGAAACTAAACCAGTTTGATATGTGGACACCAAACGAGTGATAAACGTCGTCTCCTTTACATGTGTAGGAGTACTCTACTCTGAACCCCTCCGTAATAACTGCACTTCTCACTGCATCGCTACGAGAGAGCCCATCCACCTTTGGGAAGAAGGTCATTTCAGCCGCTGACGAGCTGAAAACATAAACACACAAACGGCACCAAAGACGGTTTCCTCAGCACGAGTGCACATGAACCCACAGTTGTGCTTTCTAATGAACAGAATTTGCCACCTCAGCGCTACGTGACACAGCAGCTGTATCGGTCACATGATTTTTCTTGCACTGGTGCAAGCTTGATACATATGGTACATATCAACTTTGATTCCATAATTGTATTTTTTTAACTTGAGTATCTCAGGGTCGGTTTGATGCTTTTTACATTTTATTGTAAGCGGTCGTCAATTCCACGGAAACGCCTTGGATTACTGCACCTCTTCTAGCTTTCTTCTTGGACCTAACACACTGTTACTCTGTTACTAATGTCTTCTTCATCTGGAGGTAAACATTAGGGGTGCAACGATACACAAAATTCACGGTTCGGTTTGATACTTTGGTGTCACGGTTCGATATTTTTTCGATACAAAAAATGTTCATGCTTTTTTAATTTGTCATTTATTAAAATTATAAATATATATTTTAACTCAAAAGAACAGTTTTTAAATTTAATGTTGCTGAAACAACAAAGTAATAAAAAATTAATCTATCTGATGGAGAAATCCCTCATCTTTGGAAAAGAGAGTTTATTACAGAGAAATGTCTCTTTCCAAAATAAAAGCTATACTATACGCTTCTTCTGGGCTATATTCTCAGCAGCATATTAAACATATCAGGTCCCCATAAGGAGAATCATGTGCTAACGGCTGTGTAAATGACTCGGGTAAAGTTTGTAGCATGCGTGCTTGTTGTTTTTGTCTGCTTCCACTTGTCTTTGCACTAGGATGATGTCGGAGTAAATGTGCAGTCATATTTGTTGTGTTCCCACTAGTGCTGTCAGCGTTTATCTGAAATGACGTTAACGCCACAACACGGCAAATCTCCGTTAACGAGCTACCACGGATCGCCCCGTGTGTGGGGCTGGACGGCTAACACGTTAACGAGCTAACTGCGCTAACGCACTAGTTCCCACCATGTAATTGAGCATTGCGTGGCACATCCAACATACTGTTGTACTTTTGTCCATGACGCGCTTACCTTCAGGGTCATACGTCACATGAAAACCAAAATAGTTCCAAAGGCCAGATCTGAATGAGGGTGGGGGAGGTTCAATTTGCCATGTTGCAACGAGCTTAACTTCTGTCTTGCTAGCTTGCCCTGCGCTTGACTACTCCGCCTAGGCTACACTGTCGAGCGCAGATCCACTGAGCTCTCAACACAGACAGCATCGTCAGAAGGAATAAAGGATAAAGGATAAAATAAATTAAAAATTTTGTATTGTTCGATACATATGCGTACCGAACCGAAAGCACTGTATCGAACGGTTCAATATCGATACGAGTATCGTTGCACCCCTAGTAAACATGTCTACTTATTTAGAGAAACTGGGGTGGGACAGTATGAAGAAATCTGGAGATTGTATATGGAGATTGCCTTTGGTTCCAAATAATTCATTTACTAGCGCTGTGATGAGAACAAAATAGGGCATGTTTCATAAATCTAACGGTAACTTTGTGTGCAAACTAATTTTTTTGTGCAGGGTAAGAATATTTCCATGCAAATATGAGTAAATACAGACCCCTTACCAAAATTAGAATATCATGGAAACATTCATTTATTTCTGTAATTCCATTCAAAACATTAAACTTTCATAGATTATAGATTCAGGGCCCACAACTTAAATGATTTTAAGTACTTGGTTGTTTATTGGTACATAATTTGGGCTTCCAGGTCATAAAACCCACGAAAACAGAATTTCAGAAAATTCCGTTGAGTTGCTGGCCAGTCAAGCACTGTGATGGCATGGCCATCAAACCAGGCTTTGGTGCTTCTGGTGTTATGGGCAGGGGCCAGGTCCTGCTGGAAGATAAAATCTGCGTCTCCATACAGATCCTCAGCAGAAGGAATCATGAAGTCATCTAAAACCCTCTGGTAGACTGTTGTGGTGACCTTGGTTTTAAGAAAGCAGAGTTTACCAACACCTGCACCGGACATTAAACCCCAAATCAAGACTGACTGTGGATATTTCACACTGGACCTCAAGCAGCTTGGGTTGTAATCCTCACCCGTCTTCCTCCAAACCCTTGGACCTTGATTCCTGAATGAAAAGCACACTTTACTTTACCCGAGGAACCCAACAGTTGTAGCCCATCTCATGCATGTGTCTGAATGTGGTGGTTTTCGAAGCTGTGACTCCTGCCTCGTTCCCCTCTCTCTGGATCTCTGCCAGATTCATGAATCTTCTCTGTTTGAATTAAAACATCCATGCCCTGTAAAATTTGGGTTGATGTCTTCACAGTGTTCTAATTTTTTGAATTCCTGTTTTCGTGGGTTTTATAAGCTGGAAGCCCAAATCATGTACAAATAAACAACTAAGTACTTGAAATTGTTTAAGTTGTGGGCCCTGAATCTATAATCTAAGAAAGTTTAACATTTTGAATGGAATTAGAGAAATAAATAATCATTTCCATGATACTCTATCTTTTTGGAAAGGGTCTGTATTTGGTCCAATGTCATGCTGAAAAATGGAGTCTTGTTCCAGGTAGATCTAATGGCACTTTTCTCCTTTCATAGTTCCATCAGTTTTGATGAGATCCCCAATACCACTGGCTAAAGGGTTTTAGGCCTCCCAATTATTCTTTTGTTATTCACTTTTCTTGACTATTTCAAAATATGCTGCACATGAGCCGAGATACGCCAGGTTAACTCACCTTGTTGTGTAAAACTTTTTTATGCCTATTAAACTGTGTTACATTTAGCATTTTTATAGATTCAATTTGAGAAAATTGAACCAAGTTATGTATTTTGTGGCAGGGTTCTAGTAAAAAAGTGCAGTAAATTATAATTTGGTTCTTTGTTGTTTATATGTAGGCACAACACTGGTTTGTTCCACCAGTTAAGAGCCTTTTTTATATTTGTGTGATTCATATGTCAGCATCACGTGGATTAACAAAGCAGATAACATTTCTCTGAAAACAGTCGGGTACAAGAATTGGACTGAAAATAAATGAAAAAGCAGTCAGTGTCCAAAGAAGGACTTTGACCGACGTCAAGGTAGTCAGTAGGGCTGTTCGATATAACGATATATATCTGATGACGATATAAAAACATCTATCGTTTCATTTTACGCTATCGTTTGTTTCGTGGTGTCGCAAAATAAATTGGCTATATAAATTTCTTCAAGTTCTCTCTTTCTCTTATATTTAATATAACCACACTACGGACGGACAAGCGCCTGTTTTTATGCGTTGTTGTTAGCAACAACGGCGGTAACACCATCGCGTGTCCGCTTGTTTATGTTCCACATAAACCTTTCACAATAAAGCTCAAGATCCTGTTGAGACTTTTCAAAATAAACTGAATCACGTAAAAGAGCAGATTATTTACGGATGCCATGTAATAAATACTCACAAAGAAAACGGCGCCGTTACAACTTATGTCTAAAAATGTATCGTTTCATGCATCGGTTAAAACACTCGACTCAGCTACATGACGCCCAGCTGGAAACACTTCACGCAAGTCGAGCTGATTCACAGAATTTACAGAAAATGTTAAATGTTTGTGATTTATATCGTTATCGGGCGATAGATGTCTTATATCGGAATATGAGATTTTGGTCATATCGCACAGCCCTAGTAGTCAGTAATAGTTGGTTGATGTTAACAGCCATGTGAACATTTATAACTGTTGGATAGCTGTGGGAAAGAGAGTTTTACTAATCTATTGAAATTCCTCATGATGTGTCCTTTGGTGCTGTGAACATCAACTACGTCAGCTGTTAGTGACGGAGGAGCTGGGCCTGTCTGCATCCATGCTGTGTCATGTTTTGTGTCAGGGTATCAGTGATGTTGCAAATGTGTCCAATCCAGCAGTAGGCTTTACTGTCACTTGATATCGGTGTATCCGTTTTGTTTTGTCTGTTTGTTTTGACAACTCAAGTCTCTGTTAGAGATGGAAAAATGTTGCGTTTGAAGAGCCTAGATTAGGGCTGTTCGATATAACGATATATATCTGATGACGATATAAAAACGTCTGTCGTTCCATTTTACACTGTCGTTTATTTCGTGGTGTCGCAAAATAATCTGTTTACGGCAATATTTGTTCATAGTTCTAATGGTCACTGTAGTGGTTATATTAATTTCTTAAAGTTATCTCTTTCTCTTTACCACACTACGGACGGACAAGCGCCTTTTTTTATGCGTTGTCGTTAGCAACAACGATGGTAAACCCATCGCGTGTCCGCTGGTTTGTTTTCCACATAAACCTTTCACAATAAAGCTCAAGATCCTGTTGAGACTTTTCAAAATAAACTGAATCACGTGAAAAAGTATGCAGAGAGTTTATGGATGAGAAGCAAAAAAGAGTCGTCAGGTGCTAAAAAATAAACCTTAGACTCAAACGTCAGAACAGGCTTTTCCCCGCAGCACGCCGTGTAATAAATACTCACAAACGGCGCCGTTACAACTTATGTCTAAAAATGTATCGTTTCATGCTTCGGTTAAAACACTCGACTCCAGCTACAGGACGCGCAGCTGGAAACACTTCACACAAGTCGAGCTGATTCACAGAATTTACAGAGAATGTTAAATGTTTGTGATTTATATTGTTATCGGACGATAGACGTCTTATATCGGGATATGAGATTTCGGTCATATCGCACAGCCCTAGCCTAGATTCACTGTTAGTTTAAAAACTGCATTGCTTTTAAATTTTGAATCATCATAACAAACGCTCTCTAGGTCTCTCTCTCACACACACAATTTGGTTAAAGGTTCTTAAGATTCATTCAAAAACATTGACCTCAGACGCAGGAAATTTGGTCATGCTATTTACTATAAGGATCAGTAAAGAATACAATGCTTACTCATGCTGTTTAAAAATCCGTTCAACCCGACTAGTCCATCTTGTTAAAGGAAGCATATTTAGTTTATTAGCTTTAATATATCGTGTTTGGATTTCTATAGTGCTTTTTCTAATCATACAGACTAATCAAAATGCGTTGTTGTTTCTGCTTGATCATGTTGACTTTCAGCAAATGGTAAGTGTTAATCCTAATTTCTAAATATTAGAATGGTGGGAGGTAAAACTGCATTATGCACTTGTAGGGTGATTTTGTTCTGTACATTTTACCCAGGAGACGACTGTCATTATAGCCACATTGCATTGTGTTTAATATACATAGGAGGGTAATGATTGGTGCTTTGGATGAAATGTTCAGGTTTTTACCTGTCAGGTTAGATTAACATGTGTAGTGTTTAATTTGGTTGTTTCGTTAGTGTTTGCTGTTTGGGGTCATCGTTCTCACTGTTAGTTGTTTGTGCATAATGTTGCTTTGCTTTTCCATGACAAAGGAAAAGCAGGATGGGCGACACGCTCCACTACTAGACTTAAAGCTGACCAAATTTCTTAAAGTTTTCAAGAAGGCACCGCAAACACAGCGAGGACTGGTAAACCTTTTCAAGTGCCTGGAAGATAAAACAGAGACTTTATTTAAAAGCTGCTGTTGAAATGAAAAATGAACTCTCGTTTATTTGTAATAGTATATTTCTGCTTTTCACCTCAGCCTCGCTGTCCGTACAGACAGTAATTCACGTCTTACTCCTGTCCTTAATTTGGAGCCCATCGCCGACACTACCAGAGGGACCCATTTCATATTTGGGCCTACGGCTGGTCTTGCTGGAGTGATAGCTCTCCGATTGGCGCAGGTTGAGACCGAGGCACAGATTGCTCTCCGGCAGCTTGCTGCTTTAGCAACCATCACTTTCGGCAGCCAGTGTCACAGCAACTGGTTTACAGCAGCGCTACCTCCTCATCTGGCCCTCCTGACTCTTTTCAATCGACCTCAGGCTGTGGGGTACTCAAGCTATAAAACCTACAGAACCACACGGCCTTGTCCGTCTGCTGCCATGTATCACCAACACCCACAGGGCTCACAGCCATTTTCTAATGGGGGCAGACCGCCACCTCGTCAGCCACCTCCGAATCAACATCAGACTCGCTCTAATATGCAGGTGATGGGTTTCCAGTTTCCTCGTCCGACCCAACTACCTGATGAGCTTGAGTCTGCACTGGCAATCCGGGGTGCCAGGGACATGGACCACCGCCAGATTGATCACATGACCCAGCCAGATCCACACCAGAACCAAGGTTCTGGGACCAGTCAGCATGGAAACTTTGGCTCTAACCCAGTATCCCTCCCCACTGACAGTCAGTCTGAACACCACCAGAGAGTAGATTGGTCAAGCTACCAACCTCCAGCTAAACTGTTTGCTGCTCCTCCACCTTCTTCAAGTCATCAGTCACAACAAGCGGCCCAACAGCCGCAGAACACCCAAGCAGGATCAAGACTCTCAATTTGGACTCCGTCTGTATGTGAATCTCTTTCGAACCAAGTTCGGCATGTCCACGGTGCCAGTGGGGAGGGTCCGAGTTTATACACACCAGAGAGCGCAGGAAGTATCTTGGCTAGCTTTGGACTTTCAAATGAGGACTTGGAAGTCCTGAGTCACTACCCTGATGATCAGTTAACCCCAGACACCTTGCCGTTCATACTCCGTGATATCCAAATCAACAAGTCAGGGAAACAGAAGACTTTGGCTTCCACTAGCTCATCCTCATTTTCACACAGCGCCCATGACGTGCCATTGCCTCCTTCCCACTCGTCTGCATTGGCATGTTCTCCCTCTCCAGAAGTGCCCAGCCTCCTTACTGTTACACAGACAGCTGGTAAAGTCATTGACTATGGGCATGCCAGTCGCACCAAGGACGAAAGCGCTAACGTGGGGAACTTCAAAAGAGAACCACTGTCTAGTGAACGGACAGTTAAAATGTTCCCAGCCTTGTCCTCTTCATCGGCTACAAAAGTAGATAAAAGTGAAAGACGGCAGGTTCATTTGGAACACACTGAACCAAGCAAGCATGGAGACAGTGACTATCGCAGGACGAGCAGCCTCCAGCGCGAGAGCAGTCATTCACCAGGGAAAGAACTTTCGCTATCTCCTAGATCCCGTGATCTAGACAGAGACTACAGGCGTGATGGAACCAAACAAAGATCTGAAACGAGGAGTGACGTTTCTTCGAGAAGGTCCCTGTCCTCTTCCTGTGGGTCAAAACCACACAGCAGCGGCAAGAAGTTACCTACACCCACCATGATAAGTGATTTCTCAGCTGTGTCTCCAAAGGTGTATCCCCATACCTGCTCCCTATGCCACATAGTGTGTGACCAGGAAAAGGTGAGTGCCCTCGTGAATGCCCATTTAACAATGTCCAACAGTTTTCCTAAACGAGTACCTCTGAGTAATAAATTGTAGTCCGCAATCTTCACCAGACAATTGTCGAGATGTTGTGTTTTATATATTTTTACATGGATGATGTTTCCTATACACAAAAAAGGCAGAAATCATCAATAATTAAGCCAGATATTTGTACTTCTGACAGCTACATGTGGCCGTCACCGTCTTGTCACAGCTGAAGTTCCCTTAAGTGTTGCTAACATACCCTACCACAGGGATAAAAAGAGAACTGTGGAGGTACTAACGTCAGTAGGTAGGACTTAACAAGCTTTAAATAAAATTCACTGGGACTTCATGTGTTTCCCCACTTTAAAGAAAGCAATCCCACACTTTCAAATTACTCCCTGTTATATTTAATTACTCTTAAATATCTATGGAGTGCAGTAAATGGTTATTTGAAAACATAATTTCCTTCCTTAGGGATTATTAAAGTATTCTAAATGTTGCCACATCCTGTGAACTTCGACTAAGATGCCTCTCACTGACCAACTTTTAGTCAACTATTTGGGGACAGGTAAAAAAAAAACCCACTGGTGATGGCAAAGCCTCATGGAGAGTCCATGATGGTAAATCACAATAGTAATTAAATCGAGGTTTGGGTTTTTGTTTTGTTTTGTTTTTTTGCTTGTTTGGTTCTTTGATTGTTTGGGAAATCAACTTGCTAAGATGGCAACAACTTAAAGACCAATTTTTCTTTACTTCCTTTTGTCTCGTAATGATTTCATTGATACTTTAGAACAACCATTAGAGGTGGGGGTTGATGTGTAGTCATCCGACAGCATCTGCGTGTCCTCGCCCAAATTCGGAGGTGCTTCCACAAACAGAAGAGTCAGACGTTTGGTTTTTCCTCTTCAGAAACCTCAGGGTTTTGTCACTACCAGGTTTTCTTCAAGAGAAGAGGCAACTGTCTGGTGAAGTTAAATGATTTGAAAGCGTTGCCACTATGGCAGGAGAAATCGGCTGTTTCTTAACTGTGAAACATGTTACTCCGCAAACTTATCAAAAGGTAAAACCTGGAACTGCTTCTTCAAAAAGTACTCTCCCGATTAGCTGTTTGATATAAAACTCCATCGAGTTATTGCTTAAACAGGATACTACTTCTTGGTTTTTTAATAGCTGTAGTACGTGTGTACTGAATAAATCCTTTTAAAAAGCTGTTAAAACTCAGGAAAATCAAGGATAATGAAATAATTCTTAAAATTACTACTGTTAAATAAACTCTTTTACTCGTGCTTTGGTTTTTGGTTTTGTGGTGGGTATCCCTGCAGGTTGTGTTTTCATTGAGACATCAAAGTTTGAAAATTGTTTGTACTCTGTCTTTGAAGCTCCTCGAGGCAACTGTTGACATGATTTGGCGCTATATAAATAAAGCTGAATTGTCTGTAATCACCTATGTTTAGGCTTATAATTAATGTAACTTTAAGAACCTGTATAGTTGAGAGACACAAACATTTCCCATATTTGACAGTTGGTTTAACTTTTCTTAAAAAAAAACAAAAAGACAAAATAAGTAAGGTGGAGACAATCTAATCACTTGGCATAATGACCTTTTTAAATGGTTGAATATATTCATTTTCATACATCCCAGGATCTAACAGGGATTCCACAGCATAGGAAACTGATTGGTACATAAATAATGCTGTTCAGACCAATCCAGTGTCCCAAAAAGACATTGGATTGGTCTGAACAGCATTTGCCTTTTTCTCTGGCAACGAGGAAACTTTTGTTAGTTTGAAGATGAGTAACTGCACTTCAGATGGTGGAAATAGAAGAGTGCAACCAGATAAACAAATGATGTCACTTCTGCCAGCATCTGTAACAGGATGTGAGCAGAAAGACCAAATCCCAGACACGGGCCTTTTGCACACCATGCTGCCAGCTGACACAAAGATCCATTACGCAGAATTTACATTAAATTTCTTTGACTTTCTGTCTTTGATGAAGATTTGATGATTTTATTTTTTTTTCCAGGACTGGGTTAAACATGTTAACACTGTCAACCACACAGCTGCCTGCAGAGATCTGCGCAACAAGTGAGGAATCTTTCATGTGTTCCTGAAACCTTCTACCTGCAGTGTAGCAGCATAAACAGTGATGACTGTTGTGCTTTTTAGGTGTCAGAAAGTAAGAAATGCATGCAAAGTTACACACATATTGTTTGTGAGTTACTTTGTGACAGATGAATACCGGGGCAATAAGTTAAATGCTCTGTCATGTAAGTGGACTCCAGCTCTATTGGTGCTGGTGGTCTGGACAAAAAGAGCCTATACTATTAGAAAGGAAAGCCCAACAATCAGACGCTCCCCTATGACAGAGCATGTGGCAACAGCGGGAAGGAAAACTCCCTTTTAACAGGAAGTAACCTCTGACGGAACCAGGCTCCGGGAGGGGCGGGGCCATGTGCAGCGATCAGTTGGGGCGAGCACCAGTAGTGACGTTTCAGGGGAGAATACAGTTAGAGAGGAGAAGGGATGAGGCCAACAATGATTCAGCTGTCAAAAAAGGACAATGACCTTTTAAACAAATACCTTCCAGGCTATTGAAAGTATTTTTCCTCAGGATATGATCGTCTCATCATATACCGAGGAAAAAGACCTAGAGTCTTGTATTTGATAGGTTCCTGACTCTTGATAATCCCATCTGCTTGTTTTTCTCTAAAGGTACCCTGGCTGGAAACCAAATCTGCGAAGGTCAGTCAGACCTGTCCTCTAATGGTTCCCATAAACTGTTTTTAGCTCCACAACCGGTGGAAGTCACTTTAATCAGATGGCTTGAAAAGGTTTCACATAACTTGATAGTGTTTAAAAAAAGAGAAATGACTTAGAAATCATGTTGCTTATACATTTGAAGGTGGTGCTTGTTCCATAAATGAGTCCATATGTGATGGATGAGTAAAAGTAATCTTCACTAGTTTGCTTCCTTGCATAGAATGTGCTCTATTGTTATTAACAGCTTTATCAAATTGCTATTGTTCAGTATGGGCACTCGAACACTCTGTAGGGTTAACTATACACAACAGTGTAACAGTCACATGTCTGTGCAGTGTTGGCTGCTGTTAAGAAATTGATGACAAATAGAAAGAAACAGCAAACAGAATTTCATGAAGCTCCTCCTGCATCGCTCTCCTGATCCAGATATGTGTCCCATCATAGAGCCAAAGCCCCCTGCAGTTAGAAACAGGAGCCTGACCTTTGGTTGGGTCTCTCCATAGCGTGAGTGGCTAAAACGAAGGCTCATTACAATTTAATCTTTTTTTCTTTCTGTTTCTAGTCGGAGTGGACGATATGGCAGCCGTGCTCTGTGGGATCCCAAGGATGGCTCTCCATCCCGCTCCATGTCTCAGTCGCTGTCTCGTTCTCGTTCTCCAAGTCCTCCTTCAAAAAAACGTCGGGTGGACAGCCACCCATTCAGGCCACAGAAGAGGCGTAATTCCCCTCAGCGTTACCCACAGCAGATGCATGACACAGGTACATCTCATGCCAGAAGGGAACATGATGTACACAGTTCACAATGTGTAATCACGCTACACTCCTCTGAAATATAATTTTGTGCCATTTCAATTCAGTTTTTTTTTTATATAGCCCAAAATCACAACAGCAGTCACCTTTAATAGCTCCCCAACTGAGTTCAGCTGTTTACGAATCAGTTTTTAGGTTTGGTTTTAAAGATGACTTTTGTTGCATTGAGCCGTAGTTTAAATGCATGGGCTCTAATTATATTGTATGGAGGCTTGGGGTGTGGAGTCGGCTGTTTATTTCCCACTAACAGGCACCTTTTTATTCATCAGGAGACCACTGAAGCACGGCTGAATGAAGAGAGGTGTAGTCTGTCTTAGTGGGTATATTTGGACTTGTTAGCCACAGAGTTAAACTTTCTGGTAACAGTTAACAGGACCAGTAGCCTAATGAAAACCATTTACATAGATCAGATATGATGCAACCTGTGGCTTTTAAATAAGGTGTGCACTATGCTTTTGTTATGTATGAGGTGCTATGCTGGAAAACCTCTGACTTCACTCATCTTTATTTTTTGCATTTAGAACACAGGGATCGGTTGAAGTACCGCCACTCTGGCTCACACAGTCCTTCTAATATGAACCGAACATTCAGAGAGTACTGGAGCGCCAGGAGGGACAGGGTTTCAACAGGTTAGTGTGTGGTGGGTTTTTGTTTGTTTTGGTCAGAAAACACCCAACATATGTCTGATATATAGGGATGGGTATCGTTTAGGTTTTATCCGATACCAGTACCAAACCGGTACTTTTGAAACGGTGCCGGTGCTTAAACGGTGCTCGAACCAGTGCTCGAACCGGTGCTTAAAGAATGGAGAACACAAATTTTGTCCAAAAACCTCTCATGTTCAGCTGTTTTTTTGTAAAAAGATAACAATGTTAGCCTTTTCTGCAGCTATGGGGCATATATGGCATCACTCTTGGCTGGAAGCAGTGCTTAAAGAATAGAAATGTGAGGGGGCAAACTCCTCAAGATGGGCGGTGACCATGGTGGCCATTTAGAAGTCGGCCATCTTGGATACAACTTTTGTTTTTTCAATAGGAAGAGGGTCATGTGACACATCAAACTTATTGGTAATGTCACAAGAAAAACAATGGTGTGCTTGGTTTCAACGTAACTTTATTCTTTCATGAGTTATTTACAAGTTTCCGACCACTTATAAAATGTATTCAATGTGCTGCCCATTGTGTTGGATTGTCAATGCAACCCTCTTCTCCCACTCTTCACACACTGATAGCAACATGCAGGAGAAATGCCAGCACAGGCATCCAGTATCCGTAGTTTCAGGTGCTGCACATCTCGTATCTTCACACCATAGACAATTGCCTTCAGATGACCCCAAAGATGAAAGTCTAAGGGGGTCAGATCGGGAGACCTTGGGGGCTTTTCAACTGGCCCACAATGACCAATCCACTTTCCAGGAAATTGTTCATCTAGGAATGCTCGGAGCTGGCACCCATAATGTGGTGGTGCACCATCTTGCTGGAAAAACTCAGGGAACGTGCCAGCTTCAGTGCATAAAGAGGGAAACACATCATCATGTAGCAATTTCAAATATCCAGTGGCCTTGAGGTTTCCATTGATGAAGAATGGACCCACTATCGTTGTTCCCCATATACCACACCAAACCATCACTTTTGTTGGTCCAACAGTCTTGGAGGATCCATCCAATGTGGGTTAGTGTCAGACCAATAGCGCTGGTTTTGTTGGTTAACTTCACCAGTCACATAAAGTTTGCCTCATCACTGAACAAAATCTTCTGCGTGAACTGAGGGTCCTGTTCCAATTTTTGTTTTGCCCATTCTGCAAATTCTGTGCACCGATCTGGGTCATCCTCGCTGAGATGCTGCATTAGCTGGAGTTTGTAAGGGTGCCATTTGTGAGTAGCTAATATCCGTCGAATGGATGTTCGACTAACGCCACTCTCCAGTGACATGCGGCGAGTACTACACTGTGGGCTCTTGCTGAATGAAGCTAGGTTAGCCACTGATGATTCTTCATTAGTGACAGTTTTCTTGCGTCCACATTTTGGCAAATCCAACACTGAACCAGTTTCACAAAACTTAGCAAGCAGTTTGCTGACTGTAGCATAGGAGATGGGTGGTCTCGTAGGGTGTCTTGCATTGAAATCTGCTGCAATGACCCGGTTACTGCGTTCACCAGATATCAACACAATTTCGATCCGCTCCTCACGTGTTAACCTCTTCGACATGTCAATGGCTGTGAACAAAGAGAAACTTGTAAATAACTCATGAAAGAATAAAGTTACGTTGAAACCAAGCACACCATTGTTTTTCTTGTGACATTACCAATAAGTTGATGTGTCACATGACCCTCTTCCTATTGAAAAAACAAAAGTTGTATCCAAGATGGCCGACTTCTAAATGGCCACCATGGTCACCACCCATCTTGAGGAGTTTGCCCCCTCACATATACTAATGTGCCACAAACAGGACTTTAACATCACCAACCATTCCCATGTTATTCGGTGTATCTATATAAATGGCCCACCCTGTACACTGGTGTAACTGTGTGTGTTTGCACATGAGAAACATCCTGGTTTGGTTCTGGTGTCCGTCCCACGTTTTCTACATTTACAGATCCTGACAGAGCAGTTTGATGTTATTATACATGTACTAGCTTGTAGTAATGAAACAAATACACAGGTCAACATGCTGTCATTTTGTTTTCCCGGCATATCCGTTTTAGGGAGTTTCTCTCGCGTTGCTGTGAAGCGTCCACGCCGTGACTCAACCAAGCACCCCACTGACACTAGCCGAGATCGAGCCTCACACTTGGGGGGTCACGGCTCCAAGCATGGGTCATCACAGCCCTCCACCAAAAGCCTTAAGGCTCTGAACAAGCATGGACCTAAGACGGCTAAGATGGTAAGTGACAAAACTAACATCACCTTTAATATAGTTTATTTTAGTTTGGATAAAAGCCACAGTTCAGACACATGTCGGTCCACATCTTCAGTTTTAACTTGGTAACACTGTGGAAGAACATGTTGGGTAAATTACTGATAAAAAGCAGAAGAGATGGAGGAAGAAAACATTTAGATCATATAATCCTCACGCTTACACTGCAGCTCTGTAGCGTAATGTAGTGTCAGACATGCGGTGCTGCCTACAGCTGCTGGAAGAGCGAGGACTAGATTATTTAATTTGAGACAACACAATAAAAGTTATCTTGGCAACAAAGGTAACTAGGGCAGTAAAGGTGTGCTACAGGTTTCCCTCCTCACCTGTGTAATTTCATCCAGAGCTTGTTCAAATCATTTACTGGCAGCTGTATCTCCAACTTAAACCTGTGGTCTTTAACCCATATTGACTGTCATGCTCATGTTTGTCACAAACTACGGTTAAACATGTGCTGTTGCTTTCTCTTTGGTAAGTCTGCCAAGCCTCCACCGGCCAAGAAGAAGAAGAAAACTGTGACTCCAGCCTCACAGGACTCTCAGTCTGTAGCCAATCGTCTGGTGTATCTGACGGGCATCCCAGAGGACGCCTCCGAACAGGAGGTCACCGATTTGGTCGGGGCCTTTGGAAAGATCAATAATGTCATCCTCATGCCGCGTTCAGAGGAGAGCGAGAAGGGCCAAGGACAGAAGGTGGGTCAGTGGGCAGGGTGTTTCTTTTTTAAACAGTGATAACTAAAAATAAAAAGTGTTTTTTGTGTCATTTATCCTTTCTGTAAATGTGGTGATCTGTTAGTTTGCTGGATGTGTTCCTTCTGTCTGGCTTGTCTAATCTCTGTCCTGGTGTTTCAGGCCTCTGTATGCATGGTGAAGGCTGAAGATGCCCAGGCTCTGGCCACCTCCACAAACCTCTCCATCAGAGAGCAGCACATCACAGCTTCAGTAGCTAAGGTGTGAGAAATGTTTTTCCTATTTTGAATCATGTCCGTGTAACAATCCGGCTTTCTGGCCTCGAGAAAGTTCCAGAGCAACATGATCATCTAGAACTTTCCTCAGTGAGGCTTAAAGCTGAAGACAACTGTTGTGACACCTGCAGAAGGTGTTCTGTGCCACAGATGAAGAAGTGTTAATACACACCTGTGTTTCACTGCTCCTCCCTCTTTCTTACAGAGCCCTGAAGGAGAACAGTCCACTGATGCTAACAGGTTTGTCACAGTTATTGGCTCAACACTAGAACTACCAAACACCCTACAATAATCCATGTAACGTGTTTCTGTTTGCAGTCAGCTGTTCAGTCTGTCTCATCTTTATAACGAATGCCACACATTATCCAAAACTTCATGTTCTTCCTCTGTAATAATGACATTATTTACATCTCTTATTTATTGAACCCTTTATTAGTTTCTTCTAATCTCTATTTTAACTTTATGAGAGGTATAAACCTCCAAACATTTACCTAAATACTTGTTTTGTGTTAATTAAAATGTAAAGAAGAATATGATTAAAAAATGAAAAACGTGACTGTTGCAGGACAGGGTCAGAATGACCTGATGGTTCTTTTGAAATCCTGTTTTTCTTTCGTTCACAGCAAGCCGTCCGTAGAACAGAACAAAGATGCAGCTGGAACAGACACAGGTAGGAAACATCTGCAGTACCACCAAAGACATGAGTCATGGTTTACTTAACTAGCAGCTACTGCCATGAATGTGTCGTTTGTGTTTTTAAAAATTCAATTCAGTTTATTTACATTTTTATTTATACAGACCCACAACAGGCACTTTATATTGTAAGGTAGGCCCTACAAATCATATGATCCCCTATGAGCAGCACTTTGGCGACAGTGGGAAGGAAAAACTCCTTTTTAACAGGAAGAAACCTCCAGCAGAACCAGGCTCAGGGAGGGGCGGCCATCTGCTGTGATTGGTTGGGGTGAGAGAAGGAAGACAGGATAAAAGACATGCTGTGGAAGAGAGACAGAGGTTAATAACAGATATGATTCAATGCAGAGAGGTCTGGTAACACATAGTGAGTGAAGAAGAAACACCCAATGCATCATGGGAATAAGCAGCCTACGTCTATTGCAGCATAACTAAGGGAGGATTCAGGGTCACCTGGTCCAGCCCTAACTATATGCTTTAGCAAAAAGGAAAGTTTGAAGCCTAATCTTGAAAGTAGAGATAGTGTCTGTCTCCTGAATCCAAACTGGAGGGGAGAGCTAATATTTAATAATCCACATTTCACAGTTTTACTCTTTGGTTCAGATGTTGATACTGTGTTGTTCTTTCTTTGTGATTTTCTATGTTTAAGTTGTTTGTTGCTGGTTTTTAGTTTGTTTTTTTGACACAGTCTCTATGGAGATGGGTTTTGGGGTTTTTGGGGGGTAGCAGGAGGAGAGAAGCTGCAGAGAGACGTGTAAGACTGCAACTCTACTTCCTGGTCCCAGCTCTGGTCATATTTTGGGGGGTTTAATAAATTCGTCCAAATTTCTAGAAATGAGAGCTGCTTTTAATGTAGTCATAGTAACAGAAGATAAGACTCAGTCATCACTACATGATCCAAATACCTCACTTCAACAAAATGCAAACATCATGACTTCCTCTGAACTGTCTTAATGAATTAAACACCAGCTGATGTGCAGATGAGTTTGTATCTGAAAGCTCAGTTTAACTCACGTTGTCGCCCTCTCACCATGACTCTCAGCTGCAGAAGGCAACGCTGACCAGAAGACGTCTAATGAGGTACATAATCTGTATACTGAAGCTTAATTAGTGTAACATATTCCACCATGTCTGTCTGGGAAAAGTGGTAACGAGAAAGACATCGGTTAATACAAACTGTCTCATACAGAAAGGCAGGCTGCTGATCACAGGACTTCCTGAGAGCGGCTGGTCAGAATGTGACATCATTAACTTGATCCAGCCCTTCGACACTCCCTCTGACATCATCCTGGCAACACAAATGGGAAAGGTCAGTAATTAAACTTTGTTGTTTCTAATAGATGAGAAAATGCTTTGACACAGCAGCGAGGTGAGACAGACGTCCTCACCTGCTGTCGTTTTGCTGTCGGGTCACTGAAAGTGTCAGGTTAAGATGAAGGAACTGAAGTGTCGTCTCTCCCATCAGTTTGCTTTAGATATTACATTTGTGCATGTCGAGGATGTCTCGTTTCATCACCGAGCAGCAACTCACAAGTTTGTTTTATGCAGCGAACAGCAGTGAGTCATGTGACCTGCTCTTATTAGTGAGCATGCACAGATTCAGCCAACTGAAAGCAGAGCTGACAGTTTGTTGACTAAACCAACTCTTCCTAATGTTACACATACATGGGTCTGGCTTTCGTAGGTCTTAGACCAGCCTTAACTGTCTCTGGTCAGTTTCTCAATAAATGTCATAAATACACAATGATGTTTCTGCCTGGCTGGGATCAGCTCGCACTGGGATGGTTAAAGCCAGTACCTGGAACTGGATCAGTGGGTTTCCCCTTCGTCTTTTTGCATTAGTAAACACATTTCTCCAGAGTGTGTTTTCACTTAGTGTCCATAAGTAATATGTCTGCAGACTGTTTCCTGTATAGATTCTGTATGGTTCAGTGTCCTCGTTCAGAAATGCTGACAGTGGAACATGATGCTGTTTGTGTAACAAATGACTTTCCTTTGTTGTGTCAGGCACTTGTGTCAGTGCCACACATGGACGTTGTTCAGGAGATGGTAAAGGTCCACACGTTCGTGCCTGCCAAGGTGAAAGACTGTGAGGTTAAACTGACGCCGCTGAAACAACACATCAGCTTCAACACACCGGTACGACTCGGCTGATCGTCTTCACTCCTCTGTTGCTTCTAGTTTTCTGTGTCGTGCATCTGAAGTTTGAACAATGTGATCTGGTTTCCTTAAACAATGATTGACTTAAACACAACACTCTTCACGCAGGTGGCGCTCTACAATCTTCTGATGGGACCAGTGGATCCATTAGTGAGTACATCTTCACGTCCTTCATCCCAACATTATGAGGTCTTTTGAGTTTTGAGTCGTGAAAGGCTGCTGGTGGTTTGTACATCAGCTCGAGAGCGAAGTGACGTAGGAGTTTAAATTAATACCAGAAGTGTGTCTACAAAGATCAGTGACCTCCAGAGCAAAGGTCAGGCTTCCTGAAGGTCACCTGTTGACACCAGAGCTGTGTGTACTATAAAAAATTACCATTTTGAATCTCAGTGACTTCAAAGTCAGAGCAGGGGCGTTTATTTTCCACTCACATGCAGGTGTTAGCTCTGTAATGTGCATTAAATGTGGTTCAAATACAGTAAGTACACACGTTCATATACATGTAGTCTATAGCTTTACTTTCTGTAGCCCATAGCTTTGGTGCCTATGTGGTTTATTTAAGGTTTATTGACCCGGTGCACGAGAAAATGCTAACTTCCTGGTTCCTAGTTTAGATCGATCAGTTGTTTACATCACTCAACACAAGCAGAACTGCAGCAGAAGACACATCGTCCACATTCAGAAGCACATTTCTGTATAGTGACAGTTACTATGATTTAAAGAGGCAAATGTTCAGCATTCAAACTACAGGTGAAGAATAGTCAAACCAGATGTTTCCCGTTATGTCGTTATCAGCTAGTCAAGTACACACCTACACAGCATGTTAACAAACCGTGAAAAAAGCCACACAAAATGAATGATTGCTGGTGACGGTTTCTATACATTAGCATTTGCAAAGGGTATGTTGTGACTTACCTTCAAAATTACAGCGGTCCCTCGCTATAACGCGGTTCACCTTTGTCCTCGCTGTTTCGCAGATTTTTTAGTGCAAGTTTGCATGCTTATTTTTTTACATCACATTGCGTCCTGCATCCTGATCGCTGCAGACGATCTCCTCCGTGACGTCTCTCCTGTACAGAATCGCTGCATCGATGCTAGCAGTGTGACTCTGAAGTGCAGTGCTGTATGTCCACGATGTCCACGAAACGTTTTGCACCGTCAAAAAATAAAATTGGCTACTTGATTTCACCTATCGCTGGTTATTTTTAGAACATAACACCCGCGATAAACGAGGGACAGCTGAGAAATATAACATTTGAATCCTTTTCTCTTTTGCTCTGAGGCGTGGGGGGAAAATATTGACGAGTCGATGAACATCGTTTACAGATATATTGGGTAAATGCCCGAGACATCTATAGAAATGTAAATCGCCGCTTGATTCATTCATTTGCTTAACTTGTTTTGGACCGTAAACAAGGCGCGAATAGGACACCGGAAACAAAGCTCCTCACAGGAGTTTCCGCACCGGAAGTAGCATATGCTAACGTGCACATAGTCAATTGTAGCCATGCTAAAAGTGTTACTGTCAGCTTGCTTTAGTAAACTGCACTGTCATGTGCAAAACTGGAGTAGCTGTAGGGGTGGCACCCCTGTAGATCCACCGCTGAGTGACCGCTCATGCTTTCTGAACATTTTGTGAATGCAGGAAGTTGAGAAAAAGGCGAAGGTGGATTTTGATATTTTGAACACATTCGAGCACATTTTTTTCCATGTTCCATATATTTATTCATTATTTACTTGACCTAAATCAAATCTAATGACAAAAATACAGCTGAAGGAAATGATCAACAACCATATCCGCTGCTAGTTTGCATTAAAGTCATTAAATGTTGCTGCGTGTTACAGAGTCGAGCTCCAGTCAGCTGGAACAGCCTGCTGGTTATTGGGAATGTTCCCGACACACCAAGCGGGTCCTCGGAAGTCGAGAAATTGGTGCGACGCTTTGGAACAGTCATCAAGACCCTCGTGCTCAGCAGCATGGTGAGAGCTGTGCAGCTGTGCAACACTCAGCTGCTCGGCTTTAAAAACCTCGAGTCACCTCGAGGAAAGTTGTAAAGACACAGGACTCAACTTCATAGCATTAAACTGCTGTTTGCCCGACTGTTGCAGACATGCAGTTTGCTAACACGCTTGTTTGTCTTTGTGGTTGAGAATAAGCATTGAAAACGCAGTGGGTGACATCCACATGACCCCTCACAGTCCCTACAAACATTTTGCAAAACAAAGAAACCTCACGTGCTTCACGTCACGTTTTCTTTTCCTGCTCAGGTGATTTGTGAGATGGCCACTGCAGCCATGGCCCTGTCCGTGTACAAGCGCTTCCAGGCGTTTCCGTGTATAATCCAGAACAACCCGCTGTTCTTCTCCCGCAAGCCCGACCCCAAAGCCAGCACGCAGACTAAAGCCATCGCTGCCCCTCACGATGCATCCGAGGTCACTACCACTGATATTTGGTTACAGTTAACACGGTCCATGTACATTTACTCATTTCTGGAGATTCAGCTTTTCTTAAATGCTTGTGTGTGTGTGTGTGTGCATCTGCAGGATCCACCTGCGAATGGCCAAGCAAAGCAGACGTCTGCAGACAGAGAGGAAGCAGCGCACAGTTCAGGATCTCCCGAGGAGAGGATTGACAAACACGGAGACGGAGATGCTAATAAGATGACGGGCAGGGAGGAAACAGCTGAAGAGGTTTTAGAGGCGTGCAAAGACGGTAACGTGGAAAAAGACGAGCTCACGGTTTGTGACTCTGCACCGGAGAATCAGTTAGAAGCAGACACAACGGGAACGTCAGGCATTGACGTCAAGACGACGGAGGAGAGTAAAGTTAGTGCATCTGAAGCAGAACAAACTCCTGCAGACGAAGAGTCACAGCCGCCTCGCCTGGACGGCGAAGCAGGTTCTGAGGAAGCAGCCGAGCTGCCCAAGGTGTGTGCACACAGACACGTGATTACATGCATACAAATGATCTTTGACAGTTAAAACAGTGTTTCTGCTGTAACCTCACCAGGTAACTCAAGCCATGGTTAATGCGCTGCTTGTGGAGTGCAGAACAGGGCCCACCGGCAGCAGCAGAGCAGCACCCCCCAGTGGAGAAAAGGGGGAACACCAGACAGAGACTAAGCTGGGCCAAAAAGCAACAGAGACTAAAGAGATGACCAAAAAACAGATGGGTGTGGAAGGTGAGGTGAAGAGGCAGGAGAAGGAGAGAAAAGAGGCAAGAAAGGAGAAGGAGGTGAGGGAGCGAATGAAGAGGCAACGGGAGAGGGACCGAAGGGGCTGGGAGAAGGAGGAGAGAGCCAAGAGGGAGTGGGCTGAGAAATCCAGGAGGGAGAGGAGGGAGGAGGAAAGAAGGGAGTGGGAGAGGAAGGAAAGGGAGAGAAGGGAGAGGAAGAGGGCCCACGGCAACGGTCTATCGGGGTCGAGGTTTTCCTCCAGGTCGGAGGGATCCAGGCAAAGCTACGGGAGGGAGGAGCGCCACAGTATGGAGGCTGACGCCAACGCGGTGAGGAGACGCGACGGCTGAAGTTTACAGCGTGTGGAGGCCATCGCTTTATCTGCAATCCTGTGTCTTTGTGTTTCCCTGAACGTAGGAGGAGGAGCTGGACGAGTTCCCGTTCGACATGAGTGACTTTGTCACCGTGGACGAAGTCGGAGACGTGGCCGAGCTTCCACTCAAAAGATCAGAAGAAGGGGAGACCCCGCCCACATGTGTCCCACAGGACACTCCACAGGTAGCTTCACCGTGGCTGTGCACACAGAGCTTATCATGTATGATTACGGACGTTTCAGCCGATGCTCTTCTCCTGTTACCCACTGGTGTTTTTATACTCGCTGAAGTCCAACCTGTCACTCGGGGCGGTTCATTTAACTTTGAAATGATAGAAATACCCAGAATATGTTTTACTCCTCTGCTGTAAAGGCTGATGCTTCCACCCTGCCAGGTGGTGGCACGGACACCTGACTGTGAATGCAGTGACCTGAGAACGAGCTTCAGGAGCTTCCAATAGACACCACGGGTGTTTCTACTAGGAGGGAGGCCGCTAACACCGCCATTATTTCTTTATTTATGGGTCTGTTCTTGTGACCACAGACCTTCCTGGTTTTAGCTGTCCACAGGCTGGTCTCCATCACTCTGTCCATGTTTACACTTCAAGTCTCCTCCTCTTCATGACTCCACTGCTTCGTCTGCACCCACAGACATCCGAGAGTGGATGCTGCAGGCTTGTGGTCAAAACAAAGATCCTGTGTTTCAGTTCTTTAGTCAAACTGAAGCTAAATCTAAGCTCAAAGAAGACTTTAAAAGCCTGATATGAAGCTGGAGAAAGGGCTGCTACAAATCTGGGAGTTATTAAGCAGGCTTTCGGTCAGTAATTACAATCTTAATGACTTTTGAATTATTCATACATATTTGATAAGAAGAAATCAAAAAGATGTGTTGGGGTCAACAGCTGCTAGTCTCTGGACTGCAGCAGCACAAGTGTTGTGTTATAGAGTCACAGAGAGTCTAATCCACTCAGGCTCTAAACACTGAAGCAGTTTTATTTTTACAGAACTAAATCACAGCGACAGTCGCCTCACTGCGTTTCTGTATTATAAGTTGGGACAATAATACACAGAAACCCCACAGTGGGAAGCAAAAACTCCTTTATAACAGGAAAAGCCTCTGAAACTGGCACAGGGAGGAGCTCCGCCTCCCTGTCTACTGACAACAGGTAAACAGCAGCGTGAGGGCTGTGTTGGGCTGATGCAGCACCGCCTAGAAGATGAAACGGAGCCTGAAAATTCACTTGTATGTGATTCAATTCTAGATTTACTGCCACTGTGGGAGAAATAGTTCCTGCTGCGGGATTATGGATCAGCTGGAGAGAGTTTTTAGGACTTCCTGATAATAATGAACTACAGTCCAGCCTGGAAGTAATAAATGCAGGAAGTAGTTTTTCAGCGTCAGTCTGAGACAGGATATTTCTAACTTCAGAGACACTGAGAAAGTGATTTTAATGTGGTTTGGTGTATTGTTATTGGTCCCTGTGTCATTTGTACATGAGGTGGAGCTGAGTGTGAGTGAGAAACTTTACAGCAGCATGTGCCGCCTCTTGTTTTCTACTTCTAGGACGCAGCCATTGATGTGACAGCAGCTCCAGCGAAGCCTGAGCTCACACCTGAGGGGGATGTAACACTGCTCCCCAGTGCTGCTGTGTCCCCACCGCCTGCACACAGCCCAGTGCATAACCCATCCGAGGCTGACGTCACACCTCAGCCAGGTACTCTGAATAAACCATGTTTTTTTCAGCCCTTCTGTATGTGGCGTACTTGAACCTGAAGTCTGTCATTGCCCTTCAGATTCCTCATTAACTGCTGAGTTCGCCCCAGAGGACCAAAGTGTTCCCGTCCCTGCAGCTGCAGCAGCTTCCTCCTCAGCAGCAGAAAGAGGCCAAGATGGCGATGAGGAGAATCTTCTGGAACCTCGCGAGACTGTTGAAGAAGAGAAGATGGGATTGGTCAACCAGGAGGAACAATTGAAGGTGCAGGACCAGGAGAACAAGGACAGGAGAGAGACGGCTGCAGAAACTGGTGAGGTGGATTCATTTAGCACCTTGAGAAGAAGAAGTGGTTGGCTGATGGTGTCATACACAGATTCGCCCCCCGAACAAACAGCACTGGTCACCTGGGATGAGATCAGGGGTTGAGTTAAGCCCTGTTTTTGTCCGGTCTGTTGCAGGGAAACAGGAGCAATCTGAGCAAAACCCCAGTGCTGAAGAGGAGAGTGAGAAATTCGAAACAGAACATTCCCTCCCTCCTTTTGACCCCAGCAACCCAGTGGGTAAGAAACTGTGTCGTCTGTATTTGAGTAGCATGGCTCATTCACAGCTGTTCAGATGTCCTGACATCTGAGTTTAAACTCTGAGTCAGCAGGATTTATGCATTAATGCACCCCACAGTTAGACCGAGAGTCATTCTGTGTGTCCGTCCACAGGTTTGGAGTTCCTGGTCCCGAAGACGGGTTTTTTCTGTAAGGTGTGCGCTCGGTTCTTCAGCGGCTCCAAGGAGGCTGAAATCAGCCACTGCAAAACCCGCAAACACTACGAGACGCTGCAGGTAGAACACGCAGTTATTGGTCTGGATGAGAAGACGGAGTTCAGTCTGTGTTTGTTTCCTACTCATTACCAGTCTGAGTGCACCTTTAAATAAGTAGGACGTAAGTCCCAGGTTTGCTAACGTGACCAAAATAAAAGCCTTTCAGGTAAAACACACCTGGCTGAGGCTCATCTTACACTTTTAGCTCTGATTGTAACCAGTTTACACGTCCACACATCTGTTTGATCACAAAGAACTTGTTCTGCTCTAATCACTTTCTTATGGGTTTTGTCCACGTTCTCCTAGAAATACTTGAAGACGTCCAAAACAACGAGCGAGACTGCCAAGCCCGACTCCAGCTGAACTCCTGATGCTTTGGGTCCAGATTCTCATGTAGATTTAGTAAACCGTCACATTTTAAACTTGAACTGTTAACTGTTTTTTTTTGTAATGTTTGAGGTTTAATTGAACACTTTAACTCCATTTCTAAAGACAGTTGCTGTTTGCTTCACGGCGTCGCCACGTCCAATCTGATGTTTATTTTGGTTCTTGATGGGTGGGGGAGGCTGAATTTGATTGCATCTCATAGATAACATTAGTGATGGAAACTGTGCTGAAGATGAACTCCATCAGGAATCGTACACAATCGAGATGTTTTTAGTGAACTATTGTTTTCCTCCTGAGTCTCATTTCAGCTGTGAAATAAAGATATCAATATTCTGAGCACCCACATCTGTAATATTTGATTGGCCAGATGTGTCTGTAGCGTTTGACCCGATAAATACACGCTGGGGCGATTATTGACAGCACAACTTTTTATTTAGAGACGTGGGTTTATTCGCAGCCACTCCCGCTCTCTGCAGCTGTCACGTCCGCTTCCCCTCCGACTGTCACTGTCAACATAAGAAGACACACAATCAATGTCGGAACCCAGCACACCTGTCGACCCCGCCCCTGCGCCGCCCCGGGAGCTCACTGTGTCACCCCTCCTCTGCAGCTGGCCAGAGACCACACCCACGCCACACAGTCCATCACAAGCTGTTATCCAATAAGCAGCGTTTAGGTTTCACAGTCAGGGTAAAAAGTAGGGATGCAACGATACCAATTTTTTCAAACCGATACGATACCGATACTTGGATCTGAGTACTTGCCGATACAGAGTACAAAAACCGATACTTCTACCACACACACACACACACAGTGAATTGGAAGACAGGTTTTATTTTATTCTCTGCCGATAAAAAATAAAATCTTAATAAAAATGACCACAAAAATATTTCAAGTGAAAAATAAGCACTTCTGTTAAATTATTGCAGAGTCTCCACATTGTAATTTAACAAAATATCACTGAACTATTGGCACTGTCTCGAGCTTTCAGAATAATAAATAAACACTTCTGTTCATTTATTATATTTCATATCGCAGCTCGAGTATGCTGAGAAGACGGTGCAATCCTATGTTTTCCACGACCGGCATTGGCTGGTCATCCAGAGCGATAAAATAAGTCAGAGCCTCTGTTATTTTAACTGCCCGTGGATTTTCTCTTGACATTTTTCTTCGCTTTTCCAAAACCTGAGTTAAAGTTGGCTGTTCCACACTGCTGACATTTTGTTTAGCCTAGCTACAGCAGCCTCCAGTTTCTCTTTTTTATCTGGAGCCGCCAGTCTCACTCGTCTAACCCTGTGCCTGTTTAGCGCGGGATGTCCCCCTAGTGGCCAATCTAAAAAACTACAACAGAAATGACAAGCCACCCTCTGACTAATGAAATAAGTTAGTATCGGTTCATGGTATCGGTTAACTTTTACGAGTATGAGTACACACACATTTTACAGTATCGGCCCCGATACCTGATACCAGCATCAGTATCGGTGCATCCCTAGTAAAAAGTGTAGAAATGTTCTGCACACTGACTGACGAGAGTTTGGAGCATCTGAAGAGAGAAGGAGAACTTCATTATAGAATAAGGGAACAGTATCGGTTGAAATACACACAGTACACCTGCTGATCAGTGCTGAGTCATGGAGAATGTCAGTTACCAAAACAAACTTGTTGGTCAGGCTGTACAACTATTATTATCAGAGGTTTCCATAACACAGCCTAGTATCATACGCAGTCTGTTTGCAGGGTAGTGATGTTGTGTTTGCAGTAAGAAAACGATTACTGTTCTCGTGCACGTTTCCATCCAACGAGGCTCCAGCTTGTTGGCATCGGTGGAGCCATTACAGCAGGGCAACAGAGGGTGAACGGGCCTCCCAGCAGTTATTACCTAATGGGAGGTGATTGCTCACCAGGTTGCCAAACACTTTTTTTCCCTCAACCAGACTGTGACAGCATTCCTGTTTGAACAGCTTCCAGCTGAAACGAAACAGCCTCAGGCGCTCTGTCTGCAGAACGAAAGACGGAAACGTCAGGGCTCCCTGATAGACTTTATTGATCCCACAAGAGAAACTGATTTACAGCAGCAAGAGTGAAACCAGTACCGTCTACAATAAACAACACAGTTAAATAAAAGTGCCGTATACTCCGAGATAATACAGAAATGTAAATATATAAAAAAGTGAAAAAAGTTCAAATGAAGTTGGTTAAAAACAGTAAAATTAAGACTGATGTGTAGGAGAGAAGTGCACATTGCTTTAAAGTCTTAAACGCTAACTTTACCACTCAATAAAAGTTAACGTGAGGGTTCCTGATGGTTATATACTGGAATATACGGCTGCATGTGCTGGGCTGTAGCTACACCGGAAGGGTTTAAAATGAACAGTGATAATAAAAACTGAGAGGCTGACAGTGATCACTGCCTTTCTTTAGGGGCTTGTTCAGGTTAAACAGAACAAGATAGAAAACATTAAAACATGTTAAAAACACAACAAAGCAGTTTGGACCCAGAAGCAGGATTCATGTCATCGCTTATAGACCAGATAAAGCTGTATTTATATAACCTAAGATTAATCTTCATGTAGTTGTATGTATATCTATCTCACAGATTATTAACATTGGATACAATAGATGCATAACATGGAATAACATTTGTATGATTTATAGCGTTTCTATTTCTTTCTGTGCATTTAAATAGATTTGACGATACTTTCCCTCTTTGTTTAGATAATAAAAGATGCTTACTGCATTATTTCCCCTAATTAGAAAGAATTTATTTTGATCTTTAAATCTGTTAAATTATAATATATGTTATCAACGCATTTTTTTAAATGTTCTGAGCCGAAGCCTGACTGTGCAAAATACCTGCACATCCTGTTTCCAAGGTGGTAGATTATGGAGAGTCAGGGCTTAAAAAACACAACCTTAACACCTTTAATGGGCCTACATCAGCAGAACACATGACGACACATGTTAGGTAAAAATGCTAAATTAATAGAATATATCCGTGTGGGGAACTCTAGGGCTCGAGGGCTGGTTTTCCTGCAGGTTTTAGATCTCACCCTGGGTAAACACACCTGAATCACATGATTATTTCATTACCAGGCCTCTGTAAAACCTGAAACCTTTTACATCAGCTGTGTTGGATCAAGGACACATCTAAAACCTGCAGGACGCCGGTCCTCAAGGCCTGGAGTTGGACTTGAAGTAAAAAGCATGTGCATTATCTAATTAGAGCTGTGTTTGCTCTGTGAGACAGAGTTTATCTAAAACAGCATACCTCTACAGCTGCACCTGTCGAGCAGGTCTGTTTGGATAAATGTCGTGGGTGGGGGGGGTTAGGAGGAGGGATCAACAAAACAATGAAGGAAAAATGACACGAATGTGAAAAGTGAAATCCAGACTGACAGGAGCAAGAGAAGGAGAGGAACGAGCTACAGGGAACATCTCGTACAAACACTCAAATATAACCTCAGATAAGGTAAGACGTGTTAACATGTGAACTGTGGACTCTGTTCCTGTTGTTGGTCAGGATTAGTTCACCCAGCAGCCTGTAGAGCGTCATCTGTCTGTCAAAGGAAGCTCTGTATGTGCTTATATGTAACATAAGTACTGATATTTAATGTTATCATCCAGAGGACGGTCCACAGACAGCACGCTTACACTTACGGGTTATGTGCTTGATCGATAGGTGATTATGAGCAGTGTGTGAAAACATGGCTGTTGGTGGAGAACTCGTAAATCACGTCTTTGTTCAACAGACCACAAAATTATCTGAGCATATAAAAGTCATACGTGGCTGACGACACACGCTACCTGTTTATACGGCAGCTGTACAGCTTTAAAAAATGATCTCACTGTGTAACTTCAGGAAATGGTTGTGCAGGCAGGTGTTATCGAGCTGCCTGTACGGTCGGATACTCCAAATCTGTTTCATGATGACGTGAAAGAAAGCAGCCGTGTGTCGCCACATGAAACTTGATATAAGCCTTTGACACCAGCGTGCTCAACAATCATACGGTCTGTTGTCGACATGTGTGCGCCGTCACGATGCTTTTACCAAAGCTGGATTTATAAACCAAACACATTAACAGAATCACAACGACAGTGATGATGCGTCATTGTCGTCACACTGACTGTTGATCAGAGTTTCCCCCAAAGTCTCGTCAAAATGGTCAAACTTCACATGGTCTTTGTGTTCTTATTGGTCAACAGTGATTTTCTGTCATGATGGGTAGGCGGGGCTAAATCACTATTTAAAAACCACGTTTTGTTTTCAGTTCATCTTTGTCTAATAAAAAAGTGATTATTAATCTCACACATTTAATTGTGACCTAAACTCTTAGCACTGAGGTTGAAAGAACAACACAAACCTCCATCATAGGTTCAGCAGTGTTAATATAAAGCACTGTGTTGCACACAGTTATGATTTTACACATTACTTTTCATTAAATGTTGTCATCTTCTCTCTGAGGAAGCTTCAGGACACACACAGCTCTGTGATGTCGTGCATATCTCAGTAATGATCACTGTCTTCAGATTGTTACCACATGACTGAGCAATGGCTCAACAATGCTGGTGCTGCTTCCTGTACGGCTGCACGTTTTCATGAGCCAGTAAATCTGTTATTTATTTACCTTCCTAAAGCTTCATATATCGTGTTCCATCATTTTCTCCAGTGCTGTACAAAAAGCATCTTTGGATTTGTGAAGCTTCCATTCTGCTAACTTAACACGACAGCACGTTTCTGCCTGGTATGAAGAAACTAACAGAAAGATCACTGAGGTCACTGTGACATAAGCAGGCTTCCTTTTACATCTCTTATTCATGAAATAACAGTTTATTGTTGAATGCTGGAGCGATGTGCTTATACAACATGTTATCCTGCCAATCAGCTGATCTCAGTACAGCAACACTAAAGAAACACGAATGACTTGCAGGATTTTTTCCTCGTTGCTTCGTTTAACTCGGTAATGATGACGTCCTGGCCGAGAATATTCCAGCCGAGCCTGAATTTCTTGATCTTGCGCAATTACTCCTTTGTATATTTTCACTGTGTGTTTTAGCTTTAGTGTGTTTAAGTTAAGGAAGTGCACACTTGCACTGAGAGGCTCACGTATCATGCTGCCAGCAGCTCCAAAGAGCCTCTGAATCAGTTGATGGATTAGGCGAACAGTGAATGTTTTAGAGTACACTTAGGTTACATGTTACCCAGGGGCAGGAATCCTCTCGGCACCTGTTTGTCCTTCACTTTTGATTCTTGATGGCTATTGCTGAAGTCGAGCTTTAGACCGGTGATAATGAGATCATTTTAACGATAGTAATATATGAGCTAAGACTGGGGCTGTTAGGCTGTATCAGGCTGCAGATATGAAACCAGCCTATCAGTCCAGCTCATCCAGGTTTCAGGATGAAAACTTGGCAGCGAGTGTTTGCAGCAATACTGTCACTGTTCTATTCAATTCAATTTTATTTATATAGCGCCAAATCACAACAAAAGTCGCCTCAAGGCGCTTCATAGATACAGAGAAAAACCCAACAATCATATGACCCCCTATGAGCAGCACTTTGGCGACAGTGGGAAGGAAAAACTCCCTTTTAACAGGAAGAAACCTCCGGCAGAACCAGGCTCAGGGAGGGGCGGGGCCATCTGCTGTGATTGGTTGGGGTGAGAGAAGGAAGACAGGATAAAGACATGCTGTGGAAGAGAGACAGAGGTTAATAACAGATATGATTCAGTGCAGAGAGGTCTGTTAATACATAGTGAGTGAGAAAGGTGACTGGAAAGGAAAAACTCAATGCATCATGGGAATCCCCCGGCAGCCTACATCTATTGCAGCATAACTAAGGGAGGATTCAGGGTCACCTGTATATTATTGTGTAACAGTGACTGTTCCTCGTCTGCGGTCATGAATTTTGAGTAAGTTAGCTGGGCCAGGCTCCCATCTTTCACAGCAGTGACCAACAGGTGCTTCGACAGGAAGCTGGTCAGAGGGCGTGGCTTGGGTGTGTCAGACACTTGAAGAACAGGTGGATGGATCAATAAAAACATCTAATAATTCACAGTTTATCACTTCAGCTTGTATTGGAGAGGTGGATGTTCCCCAAGATAATACCTCCATCCACTCCATCACTCACTGGCCAATCACAGGAGCAGAATGAGATTACCCATAATGCATCACTAAATGACAAGATATCATTCCTGTCTCTGGATATCTCTACTCCACAGTGCAGTAGTTCCAGCCTTACTATTGCATCCTCTGCAGAGAGAATAACAAAGTAACATACATATCCATGGATATATATTTAATATTCTTTGCTATTAGTATCTCTTAGAGCTATTTTGTTTCTATTTTGTAACTTTGTAACATATTGTATTATTTCGTCGGTTACTGTTCTCACTGCCGCGAGTAACTGGGACACATATTTTCAGGGATAATTAAAGAGTTCTGGTTCTGATTCAGTGTCGTTTGGAGTTCCCATGAACAAGCTCCAGACCAGTTCTGTATAAACTCGGTCTTTTCCTGTGGCAACGAGAATTAGATGAGATCTGAACAGTAAGGCTTTTGGGACATTTATTCAATCGTTTGCTGATGCACACGGTTTAATATTCTTCTAATCTTCTGTCTGTCTCTATATGCAGCTCAAAACATAAATGGCTATGTCACTACCTGCTGCCTTCCTGTCTGAAGACCAGTTCACCTGCTCTATCTGTCTGGACGTATTTAACAAACCGGTCACAACACCATGTGGACACAGTTTCTGCCAAACCTGCATTTCCTCCTACTGGGACGGAAACAGTTCAAAAATGTACCAGTGCCCTCTCTGCAAAGAGTCCTTCCTCAAGAGACCAGCTCTCCATATCAACCTGACCCTGAAGGAAATAACTGAACAATTCAAGCAGATGGCCGGCTCTCCCGTGGCTGAAAGAGGAACGGAGCCTTCCAGGTCCCCTTCCCATCATAATCAACCACTGTCAGCCAGATTCCAGAGGCAGGGCGAGATGCCCGAGAACATCTTTGCAGAAATGATGTCACGTTTTCAGCGCCTGCCAGACCCTGGGCTGCCTCAGAGTCGAGATGGTGCTCCCTTTGTCAGGTCGGAGCATCACGACCCCCCACCACCTTACCCCAGGTACCGAAATATACTGAAATATTGCATTACAATATATTTGACTGAACCACATTAATAGGACTGGATCTTATTAAGTGCTTTATGCATGCCTCATTCACCCGTTCACGCAGCCACCTTTTCCTACCCTTCAGTGCTTCCCATGCAGCAGTCACACATTCACACTCTGGTGGATGTGTCAGCAGCTTGGAGTTGCTGTCTTCACTGAGGACATTTGGCGCGCAGACTGGTGCAGTTCACATTTGTAAAGAGACGAAGTTACCAAATAGTACCAAACAATCATCCAGAGAAGGGTTTGTCATTAGTGTCAGCGGGATGTTCGTGAGAGTAGTGCCACAACAAACCATAAATTATTTCATTTTTTTTATTTGTTCCAAATTTGACTTAATAACTTTTCAGGTCCATGCCTACAGTGGTGAGGTATGTGGGGGACATTTTCATATCCTCTACACAGAGTCATGTGAATGTTTGGGCACCCCTGATAATTCTCATATTTTTACTTCATAAATCATTATTTGTTTGGATCATTTTATTTCAATATATCATATAGGAGACACACGCAATGATAGAAGTGAAATGAAGTTTACAGGATTTACAGAAAGTGTGCAATAGTTACTTAAACTAAATTAGGCAGCTGCATAAATTCGGGCACCCTTGTTGTTTTATTGACTTGAACACCTTTAGCACTGATTATTGAAATATAAAATTTGTTTGGTAAGCTCATTGACCCTTGACCTACATACACAGGTGAATCCAATCATGAGAACGGGTATTTAAGGTGGCCAGTTGCAAGTTTTTCTCCTCTTTGCGTCTTCTCTCGAGAGTGGCTACAAGGGAGCCTCAAAACAGCCTCAAATGACTTGAAAACAAAGATGGTTCACATCATGGTTTAAGGGAAGGATACAAAAAGCTGTCTCAGAGATTTCAGCTGTCAGTTTCCACTGTGAGGAAAATAGTGAGGAAATGGAAAACCACAGACACAGTCCTGGTTAAGGCCGGAAGTGACAGGTCAAGGAAAATCTTAGATAAGCAGAGACGAAGGAAGAACAGTTAGAGTCAACCCACACACCAGCTCCAAACACCTGCAACATCATCTTGCAGTAGATGGAGTCGCTGTGCATCGTTCGTGGGGGCGATCGTGGCTCAAGAGTTGGGAGTTTGTCTTGTAATTGGAAGGTTGCTGGTTCGAGCCGCGGCTCTGACAGTCTCGCTCGTTGTGTCCTTGGGCAAGACACTTCACCCGTTGCCTACTGGTGGTGGTCAGAGGGCCCGGTGGCGCCAGTGTTCGGCAGCCTCGCCTCTGTCAGTGCGCCCCAGGGCAGCTGTGGCTACAATGTAGCTGCCATCACCAGTGTGTGAATGTGTGTGTGACTGGATGTGTAAAGTGCTTTACAGGTCATTTACCATTGTTCAACTATTCTGCACACTGTACACCAGGAGATGCTGTATGAGAGAGTGATGCAGAGGAAGCCTTTCTGTGCTTGAGGTTTGCTAAAGCCGGCTTCATTCTGGAATAAGATGCTGTGGACTGATGAAGCTAAAACTGAGTTATTTAGAGGTGGTATGCATGGCGGAAACAGAACACAGCACTCCAAGAGAAACACTTGCTGCCCACAGTAAGATGTGGTGGCGCTTCCCAGTACCTGCACTGTGTGGCCAGTGCAGGTACTGGGAAATGAAATTGCTGATCCAAACAACCAGTGATTTATGAAGGAAAATCATGAAAATGATCAAGGGTGCCCAAATGTTTGCATACCACTGTAAATGCTATAAGGCTCCCACAGAGAGGACCAGATTTACTAAGTGGACACATTAGCTTGATGCCACAGCAGAAACGCTTTGATTCAACAGCAGCAGTGGATGAGCAGACCTGATGAGGGAGCAATCAAATACATACTCATAGAGTTTACGTGAATAAACATCCATCTCACACAAATCAATTAGTTAAACTACAGACACGTCTTAACAACATACGGGCCTAGACAACCTGCTAATACTTTTCATTCCTCGTGGGTTTGTAAACAATAACAGTTATATGTCGTTGGGCTGCTCTGTCTGTGCTCTGCTGTATGCAGAGATCAGCACCTCGTGGCTGTTTGGTAGTTTGAGCTAAAATGCTTCAGACAGTCTCCGACCCCTGCTCTCAGCGAGTCCTCACCATGCCGACTTCCTGCTCATAGGGGATCATCTGATTGTTGAACTTTACAACAAAACTACTTTCCAGTATTAAGCACATTTTCTGTTTATGCCTGTTTGATAAACCGTCCAAAGCCACAGAGATTCCCTTTGTTACCATGAATAGCACGAGTCGTCGTTTGCGTTAGGACGACCTGAGTCGTCATCACTTATTGAAATATACATGTTATTAAACCAACTCAGCAGTTTCAAATGATTGAAGAGAAGGCGAGTGGGCTTTAGGTTTGTGAAGACAGCCGGCCTGGCGTCCACGAGGCGTCTTCACTTTTAAAACCACAGACGCAGACTCTAGTAATGGTTGTCCTCTTGGAAGGAGTGCTGAGACTTCTTAACCATTACTAATGGTATTAGTCCTCAAGTGAGACAAGGTTTTAGTACTGATGTTTACAACAGAAACATTTGTATGGTGCACGTTTCTGGAGTATTTCTGCATTACTCACAGCTCAAAAGCATCTTTTGTTTTATACGAGGCGTTGCTCAGGTCACCCACTGCCTAAAACAAGTGTCTCATTGCAAACAGGAGGTTTGAACAGGAGGTGAGTGGTTGTGCTGTGTTCACAGATATCTCGTCAGTATGACATCATGAACATGTAGGACGGGAAAAAACTGTGTGAAACAGATTGTTCAGAGGAGTGTCTGCATGTAGTATCAGTGTACGTATGACAGGAAATAAGAAAAGCAGAGTAAGGAAACCTAAACAGCTAAATGTAACCATACACGTGTCAAACTGTAAACAACTGAATAATATGTTCCTGAAACCAGACGACAGGTTAATCAGTCACTTACATGTTACGGCTTTATTCAAATGTTGACATGTGCAGTGACTCGGATCTGCCGCCGTGCCCCGTCCACCTGAGAGGTCTGGAATTCTTCTG
The DNA here is from genome assembly GCF_056152115.1 of Neolamprologus brichardi. Lineage (NCBI taxonomy): Eukaryota > Metazoa > Chordata > Actinopteri > Cichliformes > Cichlidae > Neolamprologus > Neolamprologus brichardi. Next base: position 8,489,855 of record NC_142112.1, read on the forward strand.
TCGCACTGACAACGTGTGCGTGTGCAGCACGTGTGCGGGGACGTCGGATCACCTAGGACACAACATCACCCCCGCCAAACGAGAGTGGCACTTGAAGAAGGTTTGTGCATGTGGTGGTTGGCTCACAGCTAACTGGGCCTCATTGACTGGTTTAGTAAAAGTTCTGTATTTCTTTAACTTTCATAATGTTGAAGGTTTTTCCCTCACAGGCTCCTGATATGCTGTCATATCCTGATTCTAATTTTCATGCCAGTCCAAACTGGAACGATGAATTCCAGTTTGGACTGGCATGTCCAAAGGTCAGAGTATCAGGTGGAGCTGTGAACTAGGGGTGGGTTTTTATAATCGATTTATCGATTAAAATCGATTCTGGCTTGGATAACGTAAAATCGATTCATTAAAATTCTGAATCAATTTTTTAATATAAATTTATTTTGCCCGAAATGCCAGAATCTCTGGTGAAACCTCACAAAATTTCAACAACCACCAAACAGCTAAGACAGTAAATGAGAGCAGGAACACGGATTCTGCACAAAGACTTAAACACAAAGCGCGGACCCGCCGACGCATCAGAATCGGTGAGATGTCGCCTTTCTCACAGTCGGGGCTGAAAGCCGACAGCTCGCTGACTCTGATGTTTCGGCGGGTCCGCGCTTTGTGTTCACGCCCTTTATGCGCTGATTCTAAAGCTGTTACTTTGATCTCTCTCCAAACAATATCTCCAAACTACGCTTCACATAAACATCGTCATGAATTCCCTCTGACTTTTACTGTTTTGCTTCGACCACAATGCTCTCTCTCTCTCTGTACTGTTTTCTGCATTATTCGCTTGCTTGTTACGCACAAGTCTACCGTTGTTTACAGGCTGTCGGCCGCTGTTTTTTTTTTCCCTTTTACATTCTTCCGAAAAGAAAACCTCATTTCTGCCGTTCAATACTGAACCAATTTAAACTTTTTAAAATTATGTAAAATGCAAAACGCCGTGTCTGTAATCAAACCGGTGTAACGTCAGAGGTGATGTTTATATGTTGATTAATGGTTTTCTTTCATTTTTGATCTACTGCAGAATATTTTTATAAAATCCAGGCCAGGAAAATCAGCTTCATGTGTTTCTGTGTTTTATCTTCAGCTACTTTGACACAAAGGCCTCTGCTGTGACGCTCACACCTTTGATAAAGTCTTGTGTGTGTCAGCTTCCTTTTTATAGATACAAAAATATGTAAATGTACTGATCTGAATTATAATATTTCTGACTGTCAAAATTTCCCAGATTCAAATCGAAGTGAATCGAATCGTGGATCGAATCAATTCGGGACCTTGTGAATCGGAATTGAATCGATTCTAGAAATCAGTGACGATACCCAGCCCTAGCTGTGAACATCCTCACTGCTAAACTCTGGTCTGGACCAGACAGCTGTGCTGTCATGCACAGTCTGTTCGAACTGTGTCTCTAGGTTTGTGTCTGTGCAGAACCACAGTGGATGAATCCAGATGTGACTGCAGGCTTTCAGCTTTAATTCAGCAGCTTTAGCAGAACTGCTGCACTCACTGTTCAGGAGTTAGAAGCTTTTCTACACAGTCTCGCTTTTTCAGAGGCTCAAGTTGAATTATGTATTAATACACACACATTTAAATATAAGACTTGTATTTAATATTTGAATGAAAAACGGCTCCCTGATGTTTCGAACCCTGAACTGTAACCATCTCCAGCTGCTGCTTGTTCGTGTGTCCCTGTGCCTTCAGTTTGTATTCAATAAGCGGCTCTATAGAGTTGAGTTAGGCTGACTGACTTTGTTATAATATCCCATTTCTTTATCTTGATAAACTCCTGGGTTGCTTTTGCTTTGGCCCATTATCCAATCATGTTCGCTCTCACTCATCAGAATTCACACGACGTCTATCAGCAGTAACACAGACACCTGAAAGCCCTGAATTAAAGCTGAAGATCTGCACTTCAATCATATATTCAGTGTTTGTCAGTTGATTTTAAATCAAAGTCAACTGTCACTGACAAACAAACTGTGCATCTAATTGTATATAAACATGCACCTGCAGCAGAGCATGCTTAATGCATTGGTTATTAGACACAGTGTGTGTTTTCTGTCTCATACAGGCTCAGTTAGGCCTTACTGAGGCGAAGCTGAAGGAGCTCATCAGTGAGAGAGAGAGAAAAGTGGAGGAGGTGCACAGCTCGCTGCGAGAGATAAAGGTGAGTGATGTGGTGTCAACACGACTGCAGGATCGTATGTGTTTATTCTCTCACACGTGCACTTTGTTTGTTTGTTTTGTTAAGATAGCATGCTACATTGTTCCAGGAGCCAATCAGAGAGCAGAGATCTTTAGCTGACACTTAAAAACAGTTTGTATTCATGTGGCCGAGCTGCTCATGTTTAATGAAATCAGAAAAGAAAATGACAGAATAGATACACTTTGGTTTGTCACATTTTGCATTTATGGTTGTCTCTGATTTCTTCTTTTCTACTTTTCCGCTGGTTGCTGTTCGTGCTTTAATCAGGATACTGCAGAGAGAGAGACGGATGGAGCCGTTTGTGCTTTTTCCAAGCTGATCTCCAGCGTGGAGCACTGCCAAGCTGAAGTCTTGGAGGTGACCAACTACAGAGACAATCGTACTATTTTTGTCTCAAAGCAGACGAGACATTTGTCGGCATATTTGTGAACACACGCTTTCTGTGGCACCCAGGTGATAGAGATGACTCTTCGAGCGGCAGAGCGCAGAGCTCAGAGCGTGCTGAGAGAGCTGGAAGAAGAAATAGCTGAGCTTAAACGCAGGAGCTCAGCACTGAGTCAGCTGGCTCTGTCTGAGGACTACATCTTCTTTCTCAAGGTATGAAGAAATAATGAAATGACGCACCAGATAAAATAATACAGACGTTTGCAGTGCTCCACTAGTTACTCTCAGAAAGTAGCTCTAAGTCCAGTTAAGGAATATACTGACGAGGTGAGAACTGAGATGCAGAGATGTGAAACCCTGGATCAGGATTACTCATCTTGCTAGAGGCACTCGCTGCTGGGAGACATGAACATGTCTTCTCCACTCTCCACTCTACTCCTGATGCTTTTATGTTATTGTTTGCATAAAACTAAGAATTGTGAGAGCCACGGTTACACACTGGGGCCCCCCAGTCACGCTCACAGCACAGTTCGGTATAAGCAGCGTTTGTTAGGGTGCAGACACGTGACCAGGGAGGAGAGGGCTGTAGAGGTGCTCGTGGTGGCAACAGCAACGAGTGAATGAAGCTGATGAGCGTCGCCCATTCAGTCGCTAGAGGTTGCTGTTAGTCAGTGGACCAGTCGACCAGTCATTAGAAAAGAAGCATACCCAAGCAGCTGGCAAAAAGTTTGTGATTCATTTGTCAGCAGCGTGTTGTAGCACTGTAGTTTAGCTGAAGTGAAGATTTAAACTAAATGTTGTGTCTTTTGAAACACATCGGCTGTGGCTGAGGCACGACTTTTCTGGTTTGTGCCACACCTTATACTCCTGCTCAGCCAGCAGGTAGTCAGTAGCAATCTGCTAGCAATCAAAGCATTTACTGAGAGGTTTTTGGTGCAAACTCCAGGAACCACTGCCAGCTACCTTTCCAGCAGAAACTACTGATGTTTCCAGATGTAATCTGCAGTGAGGGGAGGGAGTGCATGGACGAGAGTCTGGAAACAAGCAGATATGTTCTGGAGAGACGAGAGAATGAAGGTTAGAGTTCAATGAGAGGGAGACAGGTGAACATGTAAGGAGTACATGGATGAGTTTGAAGGACAGTGCATGAGAGAGGTGCAGAAGAGAGAGCAGCAGGGTGGACCTTTTCCTAAACCGCCGATGAAAATGAAATCGGTGATTACTGGAATTTGTTATTTGGCCCTAAGTAACTGGAATTTGGCTACTTTGAGCATATAGTGTGATTAACATGATATGTAACATAGACTGTATGTCTTTATGATAGGGATGCACCGATACCGATACTGGTATCGGGTATCGGGACCGATGCTGTAAAAATGTGGTATTGGTTAACTCGTAAAAGTTAACCGATACCATGAACCGATACTAACTTATTTCATTAATCAGAGGGTGGATTGTCATTTTTATTGTAGTTTTTTAGATTGGCCACTAGGGGGACATCCCGCGCTAAACAGGCACAGGGTTAGACGAGTAAAAAAAGAGAAACTGGAGGCTGCTGCAGCTAGGCTAAACAAAATGTCAGCAGTGTGGAACAGCCAACTTTAACTCAGGTTTTGGAAAAGCGATGAAAAATGTCAAGAGAAAATCCACGGGCAGTTAAAATAACAGAGGCTCGACTCATTTTATTGCTCTGGATGACCAGCCAATCCCGGTCGTGGAAAACATAGGATTGCACTGTCTTCTCAGCATACTCGAGCTGAGATATGAAATTCCCAGCCGCCCACACATCAGGGAGATAATGGTGCCAAAACTTTCTAAAGAGGTAAAGACAAGCAGTGTGTGCGCGATGTCAGTCCTTGGTTTAACGGCACAGTGGACTGATGATCCACGGGCAGATGAGGAGTTTGTCAAAGCCAAATACTTTCTTTATTTTGTTTGTTTGTTTACATTATGGACACTCTGCAATAATTTCAAAGTTTATTTTATTCTCAAACCTAATTTGTATTCATTTTATTCCAAACAGAAGTGTTTATTTATTATTCTGAAAGCTCGAGACAGTGCCAATAGTTCAGTGATATTTTGTTAAATTACAATGTGGAGACTCTGCAATAATTTAAGAGAAGTGCTTATTTTTCTCTTGAAATTTTTTTGTGGTCATTTTTATTAAGATTTTATTTTTTATCGGCAGAGAATAAAATAAAACCTGTCTTCCAATTCATTGCATTTGTGTGTGTGTGTGTGTGGTAGAAGTATCGGTTTTTGTACTCGGTATCGGCAAGTACTCAGATCCAAGTATCGGTATCGTATCGGTTTGAAAAAATTGGTATCGTTGCATCCCTACTTTATGACATTCCTATCCCCCTGCAGACGTTCCCTTCCCTGTCTGCACCTCCGCCGGCTAAGAACTGGTCCGGAGTCTCCGTGTCATCTCAGCTGACGTCAGGTGTGATTCTCAGGTCCGTCAATCAGATGATGGAGCAGTTTCACAAAGAGCTGCGAGTACTGCCAGAAATCTGTAAGTCTTCATTCCCACCTCAAGTTACACTGGGCAGTAAAGTCATGTTGAAGATTCAAAAGAGCAAATAGTGTCTGTAAACCTTTGCAACTCAATGGAAAAAAGACCATCCTAGCATGATGTAACTCTAAGTTCAAACTCTGCATGATCATGTTTTCATTAACAAACATCAAATATTAACTGAACATTACAAAAATGTGTCTCTCCGTACTGGTAGGTCAGCAATCGTCATCAATCCAGTCGTTATCTAGACCCAACCTGAGTAAGTGTTTTAATGACAGCACACAGTTCTTTACATGCTAATATTCTTCTTCTAATGATTTGAAGAAAATGTCAACAAGTCAATTTATCACATTTTCTTTGCAGAGGTTAGGAGGGTTCAAGAATATGCAGGTATGGACTTTTTAGCGTTTACTTTTGTTTGAGCCCCGAGCTACACTGGCAGGTTTTTAGAAACTTTCAAAGACGTTTTGGCATTTACAGTTTACATCATTCATCTTTAACCCGAACTCAAGTCAAGTCAGCTGTTACAGGATGGAGGAACTAACCGTTGCTCTATCACTGTATCTGTCAGTCGACATCACTTTGGATCCCACCACAGCCCACCCACGTCTCACCGTCTCAGCAGATGGGAAGAGGGTTTACTGTGGAGATCGCCATCAGGTGGTACCAGACAACCTGAAACGCTTTGACCGGGTAGTGTGTGTGCTGGCCAACCAGGGCTTCAACTCAGGGCGCCATTACTGGGAGGTAAGCAATATGGAAACAAGCTGTTTTAGTTTAAACTCTCAGTCTCTACAAACAAAGCAGTCCATCTGATGGGGACGTGGAGACATGAGCAAGGGGAGCTTTGTGACATCTTGAGTTTAGTGAGAAGATTTTATGTTTCTTTTTGATAAATTACTGATTAATTCGTGTTTTTAATTTATTTCTTTAACATATGGGGAAAATTCGGTGTCCAATGTCTAAATTAATCATTACCACAACGTCCTCTTTCAGGTGGAGGTAGGGGGGAAGACTGATTGGGACCTCGGCGTGGCCAGTCGGTCCATCAACCGTAAGGGTAAAATCACCGTGAGCCCCGCCCATGGATACTGGTTTCTCAGCCTTCGGGATCACTCCGAGTTCGCCTTCAGAACAGAACCATCGACCAACTTGACGGTTCCCATCAGACCGTCCCGGGTGGGAATCTATGTCGACTATGACAAGGGACTGTTGTCCTTCTACAACGTCGATGCCAAAGTGCTAATGTTTACATTCACAGATAGTTTTTCTGACACCATCCATCCGTTCTTCAGCCCCTGTACAAATAAATCGGGACGAAATGAGGCTCCACTAATCATTTGTCCTGTTGCGATGACAGAATGAAACTATATCAACTGCTTCAAGACTTGGATACAGAAACATCTGCAACTAATAACTGATCATTTTATTCTTTGCAGCACATCCATCCATCCATCCATTCGCTTCCGCTTATCCTTTTCAGGGTCACGGGGGGCGCTGGAGCCTATCCCAGCTGTCATAGGGCGAGAGGCGGGGTACACCCTGGACAGGTCGCCAGTCTGTCGCAGGGCCAACACACAGGGACAGACAACCATTCGCACTCACATTCATTCGCACATTCACACCTATGGGCAATTTGGATTATCCAATTAACCTATCCCCACAAGCTGCATGTCTTTGGACGGTGGGAGGAAGCCGGAGTACCCGGAGGGAACCCACGCAGACACGGGGAGAACATGCAAACTCCACACAGAAAGACCCTGGCCTGATGTTGGAATTGAACTCAGGACCTTCTTGCTGTGCGGCAACAGTGCTAACCACCGTGCCACCGTGCTGCCCACTCTTTGCAGCACAATAAAGAAGAATATGGCCTTTGGTTAGCATATGCTAAAGCTGCCATTGTGATTAATGTTGGCAGAAAATGTGAAATTCTTTCTGGAAAATACGGACATCCGTCAAACTAAAGATGAGCGAGGCTATCTGGCCTGCTTTCAGCCTCAGCGGCCTGCATTACCGATGGCATGGAGTCACATGTGGATTTGGCAGTTTACACTTCTGGAAAGGCACACTTACTACATCATGAAACAAGAGCCAGGACTGTTATATCAGAAAGTGCTCTCCTCGGCCGTCAGACGTTTAGAGACTGCTGCACAAAAAGAAACACTTCATTGTGTTCCTAAAGTTGGACTTTAGGATTTCTTTTAGGATGTGTTGCTGTCATCACATTAAAAATGGGAAAATATTTTCCTTAAAACATTTACAATGGCCATATTTTGGTCATGAATCAGTGTGTGTGTTGGTATGTCTGGACTACATTTTGTATGTGTGCTCTGTGCCTTTAAGAGTCTCTGCAGTCTCTCCTTCTTCTGATTGGCTGCCACTGTCTCCGGCAGACCTGTATGTAGTGTATAGTACTGTAAATAGCTTTGTCCATTTGTAAACAGCACTGAAGCCCATTTACTCGTGTACGTTTTCTCTTGTTTATTAAATTTGGGGGTTTGGGGTAGCGCTTGTCCTCGTCTAGTTTAGGTAGCACTTCTTTGGAAAAGCTCCTTTCCTTTGTAACTTTGGCTGATTTTGGTTCACCCTGGAGTTTCTGCTTTCAGTTTTGGTACGACTGATGTAGCAACAAACCTCACCTTTATCTGTGACGTGGCTGTTTCTGACTTTGGGGACCAGGGCACCTTTTTTTTAGCCCTTATGTTGCGCTCCTGTACCCCCGGAGCGACAATATGTTCTCTGTGTTAATGTCCTATTCTGTGTTCTACTGATGAATCATTTGGAAGTAGTTTTTGAAGGAGGGTTTTACACATATGTGATTCACTGATGTAAGGATGATGTTTGCCACCTCTGTCACTGTTCGTGATTATTGTTTTGTCTTTCTTAGATTAATTAAATATGTATAATTGATGTGATTTGATCATTATTATGTGATTATGAATATAATTTGATTCTGCTTTTCTTCTTTAAAATACTTTTAAAAACTTCAGCAACTAAAAGACTAAATTGTGGACATTCCCTTTCTAACCCTTTGTGAAGGTAAGAATTTGAGCATTAACCAGTTTTAGTGTGAATAGCTGTTACTGGTTACAGGCCCGTGTGACCTACTGTCCCTACTGTGACCCAAAAATGAACCCGGTTAATTACCAGTTGGTTAATTACAAAGCTGCCAAAGCAGGCACGGCACTCGGACAGTGGGGCAGTGAGAGCCGAGCGAGTCCCCTCACCCACATCTGCTCCATCTGAACTCTGCACTGGCTGCTGGGTAATACTCGCAGGATCAGACATCAGGACTCCAGTCCAGACTTCCTGTACAGGGCGCTGGTCAGAGGTCGACGTACTGTGGGAATGCTCTCTCTGTTATGCAGATAAAAAGGATCTACTGGTCGTAATTATCTTAGTGACTTCAAACATGTCTTTGTAATTTCTTTGTTCCTCTCTGTGACGTGACAAGCATGGTTTGAATGTTTGGAATTATTTCCATGGAGACGGTCACAGAGCAAAATGTTGATGCTATCTGAGACAGAGAGAGACTGTTTCAGGTTGAAGACTTTAAGATGCTTAAATTTGGTGCTACACACACACACACACACATGTACACACACACATGTACACACACACACACACACACAAACACACACACACAAACACACACGTACACACACACACGTACACACACACACACACACACACAAACACACACACACGTACACACACACACACACGTACACACACACGTACACACACACACTGGGTGGCTGTAGCTCAGGAGGTAGAGCAGGTCACCTACTGATCGGAAGGTTGGTGGTTCGATCCTTGGCTCCTCCAGTCTGCATGTCAAGTATCCTTGGGCAAGATACTAACCCCATTGTTGCTCTCCGATGCGTCCATCGGAGTATGAATGTGTGTGTGAATGTAGTTAAATAGCACTAAGTATAGATAAAGTGCTTGTGAGAATGGGTATGATTGGGTGAATGTGGCATGTTGAGTAGAAAAGCGCTATATAAGAATCAGTCCATTTACCATTTACCATTTACACACACACATGTACACACACACATACACACACACACACACACACACACTGATCTCAGGTCTGCTTGCTCCCAAGAACTGACCCCTGACCCCTGGGCCCCCTGTAGGGCCTCTCTCCTTCTGCTGGGATGGCCGCGCACAAACCAAATGTGTGGCTGCAGACGGCCCGGCTCTCCTGGATCCATATCTGTCTGCCTCTGGCTCCTGGGGGCTGTTACATACTGCAACACTCCACACTCTGTTTTATATATTGTTGACTTATATGCACATTTACATTTTTGTGTTTCATGTATGTTTTCTTACAGCTGTGGCAGTTAGGGTCATCACATATATGTAATAACTGAAATAAGGTGAATAGAAATGAATAAATAACCAAACGAGCCTGTAGAGGTTATAGAGCAACGTGTGTTTGGCACAACAGAGCATTCAGATCATAACTGTGATTGAAAAAGCTGCCAGACAGGACAGGAAAATGACCTGTGATGACCTGAGAGATCTCACTGCATGCATGCCTGGAGGGTCTCTGTAAGAAACCAGTTGTGGTAATCTCACCAGAATAATGCCGTGGCTGACTCGCTCACTGTGTTGAAGACAAAGGGAGGATAAATAGGAACCAAGGTTCTGTTGTTTTTGCAGACAGTACATATTTCTGCCTCGTCTCTGTGCAGTTCTACAAAGTTCTTGAAGTACAACTGTGTATCATCTGCAGAGTAATGGTAGGATAAATAATATGCTTCCTCATGACAGTACCAAGTGTGACTACGTGTAACCGGTGTGATTCTGCGTTGTGTCTGATCTCTGATCACAAAAGGTAAAAGAAAGAAAGGCCTCCAAGTAAATAATTTGCCCACTCCAGCTCCTCTCCCACAGGGGAATTGTAGAAAAGGGCGGCATTTATTTTTACATTGAACATAAAGTATGGATTTACACGTAACATATTTGACATAAGATAAAACAAAAACAACAACACAAAATCCGACATACCTGATCACAAAAGGTAAAAGAAAGAAAGGCCTCCAAGTAAATAATTTGCCCGCTCCAGCTCCTACAACCAAATACAAACAGTGGGGAAGAGGGTTAGCTCAACCCACCACAACTTCCAAGCTAGCATTTATGGCGCCTAAAACACATTTATAATACACACATACTACACACTTATAACATCTAACAAAAAACAGGCTTAATAATGACAATAATTGAACTAAAATCACAATCAGAAACATCCAGGTGGCTAAATATGCATTATATGAGCGTTTTACAGTGTTGGGAAAGAAATGACACCAACCTCTCCCACAGGGGAATTGTAGAAAAGGGGAGAGGCAAAAGGGGTACACTGTATTTATAGGGTTGCACCAAAGAAGAAGAAGAAAAGAATGAGGAGGGGCTCTAACTGATAATGAACATAACTACAGAATTGGAAGTCCTATAAATCAGGTATAAAAGGAACAGTTTGGGGGTTTAGGACACATTTTGTGTAATTATAACAATGTGACTTATGACCCTGTTACATCCGGTCCAGGGACAGACCCCTGACCCCTGACCTGGAACCTGTGACTGATTTTACATTTGTGCAGATCTAAAACAGATAACTGAAATGTAAGACATGTTGACTCTTTAGATGCGACGAGAGCCGATCAGGAGCCTGTTAAACTGACTGAGTCATGAAACCTTTTCATTCAAAAGTCATTAACAACAGTATCAAACAGCAGTGAGATCAAGAAGAGTTTCTCACTCCTCGGGTCACTGATGACTTCAGTAAGACCTCTCTGTCCTGTGATTGGGTTCATTCAGCTGCTGTTTTTATATCTAATAAAGATACAGGTCTGTGATGTATTACCACTGGACGTAAGTCGTGATGTGATTAGAGCAGAGTGCAGAGGGCGACAGCAGCCTGCAGGGAGCTGCTGGTGATTTTTTAGATTTTACAGGTGAACATGTGGACGTGGTGCTTATGGCAGTCATCTGTATGGCAGAGAAATGACTGATTCCCTCTAATGTTATAAACTTTAGAAACACTCATCACTGAAACAGCTGATAGAATAATTACAATGATTAAATCGTTTATTGATGAATGGAAATAAAAAAGCCTTTTGTTTAGTTTCATAGATTTCAAAATGAATTCATTGCTCCTTCCTGTATTCAGCAGATTCTTCTTCTCCAGGATGATTTAGGTGGTTCTGTTCTGACAGGAGCAATGTGATCAATAACTCAAGGAGGTGCATTAGAGAAATCATTTTATAATCCAATCCAATCCAATTTTATTTATAAAGCACTTTAAAATACCCAGCACAGGAACAAAGTGCTGTACAGAAAATAAGTTAAAACAATAGAATAACAGAAAACAGCAAAATAAATAAATAAAACACATAAAACATAAAATTAAAACAGCCCTATATTAAAACAAAAACAAGATAAAACAGCATCGAATCACCTAAAAACAACTAAAATAAGAAATAAAAATAAAAATAAAAACCAACATCTCACATGGTGTCAAAGGCCAGGGTAAAGAGGTGGGTTTTCAAGAGTGACTTATAATAACAGTACAGGTAACGTGTAGCTTTAAACGTACTAATGAGTGTTCAGATGGATGAACAATAAGCTTGGAGAAAACGCTGTAATGATAAGAAATGGCAACATTTGTGATGTGATACTGAAACATCTGGAAGATCAAGACTCCTGATTGGTTATTTGAGTTTATAGGCCGAGGATTTTAGTTGTGGGACATTATGAACCTTTTCTGGAGTCATTTCCATCAGTAATAATGTTTGAATATGCAGCGTTACACGATGTGGATGAGAGCCGTGGTTCAATTCTTTCTTCTTAAATTCCTTTACTGTGATTCACTCATAATCCCTGCTGCATGTAAATGTCCTGCTGTGATTCTTACCAAGATCTATGTGAATTTCATGTTTGTTTTCAGAGCTACGCCCACTACAACAGACTGGAACAATAAAGAAATCATTGAAATGTCATTTTAATGACATGTGAGCAGAGCTTTATTCACATAAACAGACACATGATCAGGTCACCAGTGCAAAGAAAGACATGATGTTAGTGACACCACAGAGCACCACAGTGTGCACACATCACAACCAACATGTTTGTACAGATGTATGTGAGCCACGAGTATCATCATATTTAAGATGTTAAGAAGACCTGTTCAGTCAAATAATATCAGCAGAACTTTCTATTCCTGCTCATCGTCTGCTTCCAATATTGTCCAATATTACTATGAAATGTAGTAATAGTCATTTTGTATTTTGCAGACCTGATTCAAAGTTGTTACACATATTTCCAAGTAATCATCACACTTCTTGAACTTTAATAACTTATTAAACTGAAATTAGATTTAATAATAATAAGAAGAAGAAGAATAGCACGTTTTGTGTTTTGTAGTCCTCCCTGGTTATTACACAGACGTTACTGAACATTTGCAGGTAATAAGCCACAGCATTAAACATAATAGTTACCTTCACACAAAGAAGAATCCTGGGGACACAAATCAGGGCTCCAGCACTGAAATACAGTAACTGTAATACTATAATACCAAAATGCTGCAGCAAGAGTCCTGACAGGGACTAGAAAGAGAGAGCAGATTTCTCCTGTTTTGGCTTCCTGTTAAATCCAGAATTGAATTCAAAATCCTGCTCCTCACATACAAGGTCTTAAATAATCAGGCCCCATCTTATCTTAATGACCTTGTAGTACCATATCACCCTATTAGAGCACTTCGCTCCCGCTCTGCAGGCCTACTTGTTGTTCCTAGAGTATTTAAAAGTAGAATGGGAGGGAGAGCCTTCAGTTTTCAGGCCCCTCTTCTGTGGAACCAGCTTCCAGTTTGGATTCGGGAGACAGACACTATCTCTACTTTCAAGATTAGGCTTCAAACTTTCCTTGTTGCTAAAGCATATAGTTAGGGCTGGACCAGGTGACCCTGAATCCTCCCTTAGTTATGCTGCAGTAGGTGTAGGCTGTTGGGGGATTCCCATGATGCATTGAACATTGCTCTCTCTCACTTGTAGACTCTACCTTACAATATTAGCTCCTTGACGTCACTGTTGTTGTGATTTGGCTATAAAAATAAAACTGAATTGAATTGAACTGAATTATAATATATAACCAATATATTGCTATAATATTATCATCACTTGGTGTCACAGTCACATGTATTTCCACATTATTACACTCAGTATCTGTTAGAACTCAGTTATATGAATTCCAGTGTAATGTTACGCAGCTACATTCACTGTTCATACAGGCTTGGCTGTTATTTAAATGTTACTCTGTGAGTAGGAATAACTCACACCTCCATTACCTTGTTTCTACCTTATTACACAATTATTAGCATATTATTACTGAGCTGGAATAGAAAGTGTTAGCCTACATTAATACATCATTGCTCCAGCAGTCAACACAGCATTTCAGTTTACAGTACGATTAAATGGAGACAGAATATCACCAAACAAAACAAACAGATCACATCAAAGTTATAAATAGACATGCTTGTCACTGCGTGAAATAAGTATTTGAGCAAAATATGTCGTAGTGCATATCTGGAGAAACCTGGTGGACACAGCAGCAGTTAGACATCTGTAGCTGGGCCCCAGGTCTGCACAGATCGCTCTCCTCTTTAAAGAAACTCTTAATCTTTCAGGTTTCAGGGTGATGGAAGGAGGCTCCTGTCCAAGATGTGATGGTTTCATGTCCTGGTGAAGTTGCTTTAGCAGAAAAACAGCCCAAAGAATAACGCTTCCACCTCCGTGTCTGTGGGGTTGATGTTCTTTGGGGTTGAGATCAGTATTTTCCTTCAAACATGGCGGGTGTAGTTGATACCAAAAAGTTTGACTTTGGTTTCATCTGAACTAAAAAACCTCTGAATCCTTACTGTTCACTGGAAAAGTTAAAAACGTGGCTTCTTCAGCAGAGACCCTTAAATGAAACGGTAAATGGCCTTTTTTATACAGCACAAGCATCGTTCACCCATTTGACCGCCGGTATGCTCAACATTCATTTAGGACCTCAGTGCCTTGGTTACAAAGGATCAAACTATTTCACTCAATGACATGCAAATCAATTTATAACATTTATGTAAGGATTATGGTTGATACTCTTCATTAAAATAAAACTACCATGAAAATGAGACTGTTCATTTCTTTCTGTGATCGTTTGAGTTCAGAGAAGAAAACGTCAAACTTGAGATTCAAACCTGTTCAGTATGTTTAGTAGATGCACCTGCGCTGTCATTTTAACAATTCTATGTGCCTTGTTGTCAAGTTACTGTGTTCAGGAATTTGGGTGCCCACGCTGCCCACTGGGGAAAAAAGTACATTTCACAGTGTGGCAGGGGTGTGGCCTGTGGCACGCAGCAGTCACAGTCTCCCCTTTTTCAGCAACGCAGCAGCTGACTGATCCGACAAAGAAAAACACTGAAACTGGGGCTCAGGATCGCTTCACACAACTGAACTTTTTCAACATATGAAAACAAAACAGGAAAAGGTGACATAAGACACGTGTTTATAGCCATTAGAAAAAGAGGTCAGCACAAAGGAAAAGGCAGCGAGCCTCTACTTCTATTACACATGTGTATGCTTCATGTCAGAGTCAGGCTTGGTGCCATTAATGTTGGGGATTTAAAAGGTCTACAGTGCACACAGCTGTATGTTACAGGATAACAGAGTCTGTCATGAGAAGAGTATACAGGTGAGTCGGTTAATCAAGCTGCTGTGTAACTACATGTGGTGTAAAAGTGTAAACGGTGTGGAACAGGTGAGTCCAACCTCACCGTCACCAGGTAAAATGTCTGTCTTATCTTTCATGAACCCTGTTAGTGGCATTAACGTTCAGAGACTTAACGTCTATTTTGGAATTTCACTCTAATTTCAGGTTTTCTACCTTCAGGTGCTTCAGAGAAGAAACAGGGAACATGACACCAGCCAGCTGGCTTTGTGTTTGTGACATAACATGCAAGGTTAGTGTGGTCATTACTGTTACACACGTGTGACACTCACGCTGTGTGTGTGTATCTGTGTGTCTCTGTGTGTCTGTGTGTGTGTCTGTCTGTGTGTGTGTGTGAGAGAAGTGCTGTGTGTGTGTGTGTCTGTGTATCTGTGTATCTGTGTGTGTGTGTGTGTGTGTATCTGTGTGTGTGTGTGTTTGTGTATCTATGTGTGTGTGTGTCTGTGTGTGTGTGTGTGTGTGTGTGTATTGAGCCAAGATTGCAAAACTGCCTAACTGCCTTCGTCTTCCTCCCATTAGGTTCTACATGGATGACATGACCATCATTACAACAACAGAACCATGTACTAGGCCAAGGGCGTAGATTTGGCATGGACAGAGGGGGCATGGCCCCACCAATCATTTGATTTCTTCAAGTAAAGAAAAACAAACGCGATAGAAAGAAAAAAACAATCTGTCAACGTCTCGTTCAACCAGCGGCGAAGAAAGATTTAAATTACGTTCTCTACCTCATGTGACAAATATGGCCAATGTGATTGGCTGTGCCTTTCAGGGAGCTCTGTTTAGTTTTAGCAGCAGCAAGCCTGCACTGTGAGGACCTGCAAGTAGGAGAGGAGGACGGCAGCAAAAAGGAAGAACCTGGATATAAGAAAGTGTTTTTCAAAGAAACCTGGAAGTCACTTAAAGCCAAGTTCACTCATAAAATGTGCCGGTCATAATAACGTTACAGGCTATGCTAGGCTTTGGCCCACATCAGTCTAAAATTGTATGCAACCATGAATAACGTGTTTTGGAAACTAACTGCACAACAGGCAGCACTATTAGTTCTCTCAGTCTCAGAGCAGCATTTCTAATTTTGATTGAAACTGTCAGAGAAAACGGAGCCTCGAGCAGCCAGGATATTAATACTAAAATGTTTAATTATTACTACATTACCTTTGACTAAAACTCTTGTTTGCGAGCAGCTTATTGATCTTGATAAAGACGTGCTGCTTACTTGTGTAAAAACAGTGAAATATAAAAAGTGTTTACTAATTTGTACCAACGTGAGAGAGAAATGGATCTGAAACCACTGAAACCAGAGTGTTTGCAGACACACAGATAATGAAGACATGCTGCTCGGAAATGCTAGATACAGATAAAAATGGAGTGTGTGTGTGTGTGTGTGTGTGTGTGTGTGTGTGTGTGTGTGTGTGTGTTTGTGTGTGTGTGTGTGTGTGTGTGTGTGTGTGTGTGTGTGTGTGTGTGTGTGTGTGTGTGTGTCTAACTGCCTCAGTAATTATGGACCTTATAGTCCTTACAAACACTGTTTCACTAACTTCAGTAAACATTTTACATACATATGTCCCACCGTGAACGCAGCGGTGCACGAGCCACTGCAGTGGAGCTCACGTACAGCTTTGTGCTTCAGACTGTTATCACACACAAACAATCAATGCAGGAGAAATAGCGCGTGCACGTGGTAGATGCCGTCATTTACACAGTGCTTCATGCAGGTGTGATAACGAGACTGTTTGACTGCTGCAGGAGAAGATTGTTGATTTATGTATCTGTGCATTTTCAGATTTTTGTGTTCCAGCTGTTGTATGTTTGTTTTTTCTTACAGGTGCAGCAGTTGGTGATTGTGCATTTCTATTTGGACTCTATTCTTTTATTACATCTTGCACTACGACCCCCATGCACCAATGCCGTGCACCGGGTGTGGTAGGCCTTTGTGTTGCTCAGTGAACGGAGTTGATTCAGCACAGTCCTCCAAGCTATGTGCAGTAAACGTACTATCGTCAAGTAAGAAGATTTTAAAAAATAACGCTAAAAAAATTCATAGTTTTTCATTAAAACATTTTAATTAATTAAAATAAAATATTAAAAAAAACACCAAAATTTAAACTCTACCACCACCAAAAACAAAAAATAAAAATAATAATAAATGATGATAACATGTATTTATTATGTTGCTCTTTGTTTGATTTCTCTTGTTTTTTTTCTCCATACAGGTGATCCAGGTGTTTGTTTTTCTTTTTGTTCCTTCCCCCCTTTCTCATCATCTCTTCTGCCCTCTGTTTTTCTTTCTCTCCCTCTCTTTCTTTCCTTCTTTCCTTCTCCCTGTCCTATCCCCCAGTCATGTCTGTCCCGTCTGTAACAACCGATAATAAAATAAAATAAATACACAATTATAATAAAGGTCAATCAAATGGACCAACATGGCATCTTTCTTGGCCTTCAAACAACAATTCTGATGGCTAAAGATCCAAATGGGACAGGCAAAAAAATAAATGAATAAATAAATGATGATAACCATGTGCAGCTTCTCTCGTCTTCCATTTTTCCATGATATGTTTCACTCTACATCAGACACGTGTTAAAGTGTGTTGGCTGCATATTAAGTTCAAAATGCTGATGAGCTCTGATCCAGTTGACTGATATACTCTGCTCTACATCCTGCACTGAAATATGAGGATTGTGTGTTTATTAAAATTGAAAATCATCATGGAGTCATTGACAGAAGAGCATCAACGTTCAGCCTGTTAAATTAGATTTAGATATTTTTATTTCAGAAATGATTCCTAACAAAAATGGAGAATATAAAAACACAATCAAAGCAGTAACGTCCATATTATGAAGTGTTTGCTGTATCAGACAATCATGTTTATTCACAACAATGAAAACAATATAGTGCAGATGAACATGGTGCTGTAATGAATCTGCTCTTAAACACAATAACAAAATACATTTTCCAAGAGAGATGATAATGATTCACATCAGAGTGAAGAACGAATACATTTACAACTGGTTTCTAACATTTATTATAGATCGAACTGATCACTGATAGAAACAGAAGAATATTCAAAATGATACTCTGAGAGATACATGAATGAGATATGGATAAACATCAACTCACATAAAACAAAAAAGCACATAATCATTATAACTGAAATAAAATATGAGCAGAAATAAACAAGAATTAAGTCGAAAGATAGAAAAAGGCAAAATGTTTAAAATATATAATCATATAAGAGACTGAACCGTCCAGTCAGGTCACAGATTCATATCTACAATAATATTTTTGTTTGTTTTTGTTTTGATTTCTTCACTTCTATGTATTATTATTATTATTATTATTATTATTATTATTATTATTATCATTATTATTATTATTATTATAAGCATATTAAGTGTGTGTCTGAGCTGAAAGCTGCTCTCCTCTCCTGGTTTTCTGTGTCACACAGACCACAACAACACAAAGCATCACCTGCAGACTGCTAAGCAGTATCCACCTGACTCTGTAGAAGGTCGAGTAAACCCCAAAGGGCTCTCTGTAGATCAGAACAAATTTTTCTGCTGACACACACTCATCACGTGACTTATAACCTGTACACACATACTCTCCTGCATCTTCCAGTGAGACATTAGAGATTATCAGGCTGCCATAGGAACAAGTGATTCTATTGTCACTGCAGAACTCATCATCGTACAAAATGTTACCTTCTGTTTGAATCAACTTAATAAAGAACGAAGGACTAGTTTTCCAATCATCAGAGCATCTCATAGTGACTTCATCTCCCTCTGAGAAAACCTTTACTGCAGGTGGACCAAATTTAGGGCACACCCAAAGCCAGTACGCATGTTTTACTTTTTCACCTACACAGCTGTAGGTACCTGAATCATTTAACATTAGTGATGGAAGTACCAGCGAGAAGTTTCGACCAATTTCTTGAGCAGTTTTGTAGGAAATTGCTTCCTTCATCCAAACTGGGGGCTGGTCATGAATGGGGTCCATGAAGGGACACTCCAGCACAGCTGTGTCTCCCTCTGAAGCATAACGTAGCTTTATTTCTTTGGTCAAACGTACAGAGTAAGTGCTCACACACTGCTGTTGGTTCATCAACAGGCAGATGTAAGACGTTTGTTGTTGATTGAAGACATGAAGAAGTGATGTGTTTGTCACCTCCAGGAAACTTTCTTGGACTTTATTCACCTTAAAAATTATTCTGTCTTCGAAACTATTCATCATTCCTGGTCGCCACTTCCTGTCATGTCTGATCCAACGCACCGTCAGATTCTCACCTGCTCCTTTACATTGTACGTCTACAGTGGCATCAGGACTTGTGATATCTTCTCCCCTCCTTACTGTCTTACACACAGTCAGGCTGATGTTTCTCTCATATGTCACGCTGCCCTGAGTCCAGCACACTTCTTGGTACAGTCCAGAGTCTGAGTGGGTCAGGCTCTTTAGAGTAAATGAAGAAGAACCATGAAATGTCTCAGGAAATGAGAGTCGTCCTGTCAGGTCTTCATGTACTGTGAAGTTTCTGTTCCAGGGGTCAGAGATGTTCCACAGGACCAGAGTATCTTCACCAACACGTCTGGAGGTGATGCAGGAGCTGTTTTGATCTGGGAGCTTGAACCGTAAAGAGCCTCCTTCTTCTTTTATGGCGATAAATTCTTCTGCATGAATGTTGCTGATGAGAGTGAACAGCAGGGAGAAGCAGAGCTGTGCGACTGCAGCCATCCTGCTCAGAGGTCTCGTGGTGAGTGTCGTACAAGCACTGACACTGCTCGCTTCATGAGCTTCCTGTTTGTGGTTGGAGGAGGAACGCCACTTCTTTATCACATCATCAAGGAACACTTTGAAGCATTTGGCTCGATATCATGCCGTATATCTGCTTTCACTCTTCACAGGCCAAAGTGTGGACACGGTTTTTTATACTTCGTTGCATGGGTCCAGGGGTATCAAACATGTGGTCTGGAGCACAGAACCGGCCAGTCACAGTGTCCAATCTGAACCATTACAAGTGAGATCATGTCAGCTTTACCACACAGCCATGAATATTATGAAAATGTAAAAGTCCTTTCTAAACTATTTTTTCACAAAAACAACTAAAAAATGTTGTTTCTTATGTGATCCTTCATAAAACATCACATATTTTCCAACATAATTCAGGGTTTGGTTTGGTCTAAGTAAGCAGAGAAGTCCAGGCATCCAGTTTCCATGCAGATGTTTACATGAAGCTCATCATCTGATGATGAAACTTACTTTGTACCCAAGCAGCCCAACCAGAAATTGAAAGTGTACATGCATCAAGGGACGGAGCGCATCCCGTCAATAGGTCCAAAGTGCAATCGAGGCTAATCCCATGATCTTCTTATTTTCTTGTAGACCGAAGTTGAAAATCTGGCAGTATTTATTTTTGTGATTTTTTTTTCACTCTCAGCTGTCCTTCTCCTGTATTTGGGCCTGTTTGTTAATTTATTTCAATCATGTAAACAATATACAGGTACATTTAGCAAAGAAAATCTGAGAAAAAGATACTATACAAAATAAAGTTAATACATTTCAATATTGCTTCTGTTCTGATTCAGTTACATGTCGAAAGGGAGAGGGAAGAAGTACACACTTATTTAATCCCACCCCTTTGCCATAAGTTATCAGTCAATATTTAGTCACTTACTGATATAATCTGTAATAAAAATAGTGAACAGATTTCTGATATAATATATACTATAATATCACATCATGAAGTTTTCTAAATAGTGACATTCACTTAATTTCAACATTTTCCCTTTTCTTTATAGCTCAAGAAGATCATATCTTTATAACTCTTTTTGAACTGTTTTATGTTTGGATATTGCTTCAATTTCATATTCAAACTGTTCCACAGCTTCACTCCATGCACAGAAACACAAAAGCTTTTTCCTGTTGTACGTACCTTCCCTGTTTTGAAGTTACAAAAACCCCTTAAATTATAACTTACTCTGAATATAATCTGTCAGTTCTTTATTTTTAGCTTTGAATATAATTTGCGCTGTTTGGAATTTCACTAGATCAGCAAATTTCAATATTTCAGACTGCAAAAATAGTGAGTTTGTATGTTCCCTGTAACCTGCATTGTGGATGATTCGAACTGCTTTTTTTTGTTGAAGAGTAAAAAGTGAATGTAATGTGGTTTAATAGTTGTTGCCCCAGACCTCTGCACAAAAGCTTAAGTATGGTGAAACCAGTGAACAGTAGAAAATATGAAGTGATGTCCCGTGTGATACCTGCTTTGCCTTGTTTAGTATTGCAATGCTTCGTGATACTTTGGAATGAATATATCTTACGTGAGCTCTCCAGTTTTTCATCTATTATTACCCCCAGAAATTTATTTTCCCTGACTCTTTCAATATCAACACCATTTAGTTTAATCTTAGCATTGTATTTAAAGTACTATTTCCAAATAACATAATTTTAGTTTTATTCAAATTTAATGATAATTGTTTTTATCAAGCCAGAACTTCACTTTACTTATTTCATTAGTCATATCATCCAATAAATTCTGCAGATCATCACCAGAGCAGCATGTTTGTATCGTCAGCAAAGAGAACCATTTTTAATACCTTGGACACTTTACAGATGTTGTTAATGTTTAAGTTGAAGAATTTTGGGCCCAAAACTGAGCCTTGGGGTACACCACAAGCAATGTCCATACATAAGGAGCAACCACCATTTAATTTCACAAACTGCTTACTTAAATAATTCAGGACCCAATTTAAAACTACCCCTCTGACACCATAACGTTCCAGTTTTCTTATTAATATATTGTGATCTATAGTGTCAAATGCCTTTGTCAAGTCTTTGAATAACCCATCCACATATTGCTTTTTGTCTATGGAATTTGTGATGTATTCTATTGAATTCTGCTTGATCTGACTCCGTACTCTCAGTGAGTAGTTTATGTTTATCTATACATTTTTCCAGTTGGTTGTTAAACAGTTTTTCAAGAATTTCTGAGAATTGAGGTAGTAAAGAGACCGGCCTGTAGTTTATGAAATGGTGTTTGTTGCCAGATTTGTATAGAGGTATAACTTTTGCTATTTTCATTCTGTCTAGAAATCGACTAGTTTGAAATGATAAATTACAGATGTACGTAAACGGTTTTATAATAGCCTTACTATATCTTTTAACCACTATCATATCAATATCAATTGGGTTCCGGCTTGAGTGAACGCTGGTGCGCCTGGCTGAGCTACTCACCGGTACATTTTCGATTATTTAGATTATTTGGATTCAGATTTGAATGAACAGGGACATTCACACTCAGGACCAGATTGATCTCTGCCAGGGATTGATTTGCAACGCTTGTCCTCAACATCTGCTATTTCAGCTGAATGTGCTCTTACGTCTTCTTCTCAGTGAGCTGCACTAGCTTAGCTGTTTGAGCTATTTTAGCCTACCTGTTCGTCGCTCCGGCTGGCTCGGCTCCTTTTCCTCCACATAATCGAAGATGTGGCCCAAGATGTTTCTGAGCTGGTCGGCACTATTATGGATTCTCCTGACGCTCGTCTAACATCCTATGGCTGGTCTGCTCCGCTATACAGCCGCTGAGCTCCTGCACCTTCGCGAGCAGCTGTCAATCCCGTCGCCGGCGGAGCTCCACTACCACCCAGACATCACTTTCCAGCCTCGCCGGAGATACATCCATCGCGGGTCCCGCATGATTTTCCATAACTCCAATGGAACTAAATCGTTTTGGTCTGCTACTCGCCGCCATCGCAGGAACCCTGATCGGACTGTCAACCACCAATCTCTAGCCCACCTGCCCAGGGCGCCGACCGCGATTAGCAAAAAAGAAAATACTCCACTCAGTTTCGGTCTTCTAAACATTCGCTCACTGACAAATAAGGGGCCTCTCATCCAAGACCTCCTATCTGACTGTAAGTTTGACTTTTTCTGCTAAACTGAAACCTGGCAACAACCTGATGACTTTTCTCAGCTAAATGAATCTACTCCTCCGGGGTTTGTTTACCTTTCTAAACCTCGCTGCATAGGTCGTGGGGGTGGTCTCGCGATCTTCTTTCGCTAGCATTTGAATGTCCCACCAGTTAATCTTGATACCTTTAGTTCCCGTGAGTGCCTTGCATGTGAGCTGACTGGACCCATTCCCACCATCATACACTGTAAAACCTAATAAGTTGACAGAACTCAAAAATTGTTGTGTAACAGATTACACAACAATTTTTGAGTGATGTTTTTAAAAGTTTTAAGTTTAACTAAAATAAAAATTATATTTGCAGTTGCCTTAAATTACATCAATGTTAACTCATAAATGTTGATATTCCTCAACTTATAATTAGGGAGTAATAAACTCAAAATGTTCAATATTATTCAACTTAATTAAGGTGTGAAATACACTCAAAATATTTTACATATTGCAACTCATACGATGTGGGAAATAAACTCAAACTTTTTCATATTTTCTAACTTATAATATGGGAAATAACACTTAAAATCTTCAATATTTTTAAAATACTGTGGGAAATACACTTACAAATAATTCTAAACTGTTTGCCCAGTAAATTATAATCAGCTAAAAGTGTTAGAAAACATGAAAGTAACAACACTAACAATTTAACAACTTTTTATTAAACACAATGTGCTTTTAAAAAGGCACAAACAACAGAGCTCACTCATAAAAAAGTGCTTCATAAATAAAACAAGAGAAAAAGACTTCAAGGGTCTCCATCTCAATTCTAAAATTCAATAACATTTTCAGTATTAAGAGCAATTGCAGCTATTAGAACATTGAGGCATTTAACACTTACTGTACCTTGACAGCTGCAGCTCACTTTCTTTTTTAAAAATACATAAAAAACAGTACTGGTTTCCACTGCTGTACTTATAGGGAACAAACATCAAGGCAGTGCATTTATGTATTAGGCAACAGAACATTAAACATGAATAGTGCATGAACTGAACAGTCATTCATCTTAAATGTGAGGTAGAAAAGCCAAATGATTAGGAAAAAAACAAACAAAAAAAGCTTCCTCAATACTCAGCTCAACAAGTAGTCCATTCTGAGTGATTCACTCATTGAACAAATCATTCTTCAGCGTCAGTAGACGCCCTTTCAGTGGTTTGTTGTCCTCAAGGCACATCATAACCTTCTGGATAAATGTGAATGTAAGCTCAAGTTTCTTTGGGTATTGTAGGTCTAGTGCATAGATGTACCCAAAGAGCAGGAGAAATGACTCAGCCAGATTTGTGGGACCATTCACAAGTATTTCATCCTCAACGACAATGCAGATGCTTTCGGGACTGAAGAGGGCCGAATCAGTAGTGTCATCCGTGACAATTGTCAGCAGAGCCACAGGAGTGTCAGTGAAGTCTGGACCATCTGCTGACTGCAAAACAAAAATAATACAAGAATGAGTTCAGCCCCACAAGGACACAAATCATGCTATTGATTAGAGGTGTGAATCTTCATAAGTCGCACGTTTCTTTTAGGATTATAATGTCAACGATTTAATTTGATATGGCGATACATCATGATGCATTACAATAATCTTATTTTGGGTTTGGTTTCAAAACATATGTTTAAATAAATGTTTTCAATAATAAATATATGCCAAGATATTTGTTTTTGTTATTTACCATGTGTGTTGGCTGTGTGAAGTTACACAAAGGACATATAAAACAACCACATGCTCCTTCAGTTGCATCAACTCTATGTGAATCATTATGTGATCTTGACAGATGAGCTTTCATTGCCTCGAATGATGGAAAAGTACAAATGCAACTGTCATAGAGACATGGCAGGGGGGACACTCGTGAATATTGGGTATGCAATACAGTGTAGTGCCAAAATAATTGTCCCCGAGTATTTGAAGTTGCAGAACACAACTTGCATTTCCACTCCATTGGGCCAACTTCACCCCTGCAATTAAAATATTTGCAATTAAAGTCAAAACCATTTCAGCCCTGTTTGCACTTTTGGCTTTTCAAAATGCACTGTTTACATGCATTGTACTTAAAATGCGTGTAAATTTTTAAATTAGGTGGAACATAATTATGCCAACAAGTTCACACAGTAATTTAATTTTGTCTGTTCTGTTGCAAAAAAAATCTAAAAATTTTGAATAATTCAGGGCAAAATTCTCTAGTTTCTTTGTATTTATTTTTTATTTAAATTAGGACACAAATTATAAAACTCACCCACTGACAACTGGTGAAATGTTGACTCTCTGTAGCGCTCTTTGCAGTCTGATATCTGTAAACAATATGTGCACAAAGACGACTTATTAATGTTCAAAAACATTTTTTGCACAGCACACACACGTAGTCAGCTGATCTCATCTGATGCAGATCTGCTCCTTGATCAAGTAACATTTGTCCGGATTTTTGGCACCAGTGACGTCGAATCAGCACCGCAGCTGGATGGCCCGATTTACATACCCAGCACAGCTGATACTCACCACAATAATTTACTAAGATTATATGCACTCCTGTTATTAAGTCCAGTTCAGTCTGTTAATGTTAACCGTTTCAAACTAATGTTAATAGGTGTGTTGCTAAGCTTAATAACTTAAATAACAAACTTGAAATTTACCCGTCCTATTTTCCCCTTTGTTTTTTCTCTGTGCTTTGTGTTTGCGCGTGCGCAGTGTGAGAAACTGCGGTGACACCCTCACGACGGTCGCGAGGATTTCAAACAGGTTTGAAATCCTCATTACAGGTTAGGGAGTATTTGTGATCCGCACAGTCTGCATCAATGATTCTTTCTTAGCCTGGGAGCAGAACGCGGCTCTTTATTTTCATTTCATTTCAATTTATCTAGCAAAGATCGATAGGGTCTGGCTTAAAGGTGTCAAGGAGGCGCCTCAGTCTGGCTGGTTGAGCCTTGTCGAATTAGCGCGAAGAATTTAGCTGAACTTCGTTCGTAGCACCGAGTTCGACCAGTGTGTAATGTTAGGCTGAATCAGGCGATGCATTTTTCCGCAAGCCTTGACTTGTAGAGCTCGCTTAGTGGAATACCCCTCTAAACTGTTAAAAGGATTTCGAGATTATCTCACAACCACACATTTGAGACTACGAAAAAATACAGACATGTGCCTAATTACCATCATGCTAACACACTCATGTTGTTTATTATTGTTCGCTTCATGCTAGCACACACACATAGCTCAACAGCGTAAACTACTGACTGTGTAACAGGGACACTTATTGAAATAAGTATACTCACAATACGCACGTGCATTACCGGCGGATACGACAACCGGTAGAAACAGACAGTAGAAAGTTTTAGTAGAAAGTTCAAACGCATGGAGCTAGAACTGCCACCGTCAACTTCCCGGGCAAGAATACAATGCATTATGGGAAATGTTGCCCCCCACGGAAAACCGCCAAAACGTTACACCGTACTAATTTGAAATAACATTACGTATTTGTCACATTCGAAAACTTCTAAAATTACAATTACTTGGATTCAAATTTATTTATAACAAACATTCACTGTGCACAAAGTACGACTATATTTCCAGTAAAAAATAAAAAAGAATGTTTATCGAAATTAAATTTAAACAAAACAAAAACACGTTAGACTTACCAAATTTAGGGCAGTTGATGAAAAAAAAATAAGGTGGTGGTCGTGGTGGGTTGAAGTTGCGGACTCTTAATCCACACGGGCTGGCCAAATCTTCCCCGCATCAAGGTAAATTCAAGATGGCTGACTCAGCTTTCCTGAGGGAGCGACAAGACTCCACCCACCAGAACGTCACTAATATATGCTTCTTAAACTTTTTGAGCGTTCCAAACAAATTAGCTAAAAAATATTGAGCCCTATTCAATTAAAGTTGCATAAAAGCCAACAGAGCTCAATACTTTATAGTTTGCTCAACTACAAAACAACATTTGAGTGTTATGAGCTTATTAGTTATGAGCTAGAACAACTGTTAGGGATTACAGTGTAGCTACTGTATACCGCCCCCCTAAACCTAACCCTGTCTTCCTCAGTGACTTTGCTAATCTACTAACCCATCTTTCATCTCTCTCCCCAAATGTGATCTTGGTGGGAAATTTCAACATTCATATGGATAATAATGACCGTCTGCTCACCAGAGATTTTTCCTCTTGTCTCGAAGGCTCTGAATTTAAACAATTTATCGACTTTGCCATTCACTCTAAAGGACACACCCTGGACTTGGTCTGCTGTTCTGGTCTTACTCCCTCGAATCTTTCTGCTGCTGAAATCCCCATAACTGACCACTTCCTCCTTTCATTTAACCTCACTCTCTGCTGCTCTTCTACCAAGCCAACCCGTCTCATCACGTTCCGCAACATCAACAACATTGATATGGACATTCTCACTACCAGTTTGGACAATGTTCAGATTCCGGACTCCTATTCTACTCCTGATGATTTCTTGTTGTATTATAATAATTGTCTACGCATTGTCCTTGATTCTCTGGCTCCTGTAAAAACCCACTTTGCTCACTCTGCTGCCTAGTTTACCTCTGACCTCCGAGCATTGAAGGCCAAAGCTCGGCAGCTAGAGCGTAAATATTAGAAATCTTGTCTAGTCTTGTTACCTCCTGTATTGACTACTGCAATTCTCTTTTGCATGGTCTCCCCCAAAAATTCCTCCATAAGCTTCAACTGGTTCAGAACTCTGCTGCTCGCATTATCACCAGAACCCCTCCTACCAGCACATCACCCTGTTCTTCAGGAACTTCACTGGCTCTCTGTGAAATTCCAGATAATATTCAAACTTCTTCTGCTCACCTTCAAGGCCATTCATAACCTCGCTCCTCCTTACTTTTCTTACCTGTTAAGCAGTACCTGTTCTGCCCGTTGACTTTGATCTTCTTCTATCCAGCTTGCTGTACCTTCTTTCCGCCTCACCACCATGGGAAGCAGAGCTTTCAGCTGCTCTGCTCCAGACTGTGGAGCTCTCTACCCCCAAATATAAGAAACATTGGTTCTCTCCCCCATGTTTAAATCCCAACTCAAAACCCATCTGTTCAAATCTGCATATTCACTGTGAATCCACTGTTAGTTAATTTTATCCTGTGCTTTTTGTTTTATTGTTCTTATTTTGACATTGTTTTATTATGTTTTGATCCTATTGTAAAGTGTCCTTGGGTGACTTGAAAGGTGCTCATAAATAAAATTTATTATTATTATTATTAATATTAGTACAATCCAAAGATTGCCACAACCTCCATATTATATTCTTCACGGTCATTACAAATTAAATACTTGGGATAGTTCTCTTGTCCAGCCCCACATTTTATAACACTGTTCAGTATTTCCCATAAACTTTTAATATTATTTCTATTTATATCTAATTGCTTCTTATAGTATTCCTTTTTACTATATTTAAGTATATTAATTAACTTATTTTTATATCTTTTGTATCTGATTTCAGCATCTTCTGTTCTCTTTCTTAAGAAATCTCTGTATAGAGCATTTTTCTTTATAGATGCATTTTGCAGACCTTTTCTTATCCATGGACAGCCCATATATTTATGTTTCCTACTATATCGCTTTATTGGACAGTTGGTATTATACAATAATGTAAATATTCTAAGGAATTCATTATACGCACTATGAACGTCTTGTTTCTGATATATTTCACCCTAGTTCGGTTTCATTAAATCTTGCTTGTCTGTACTCTTTCTTACTGTCCACTTTATTGATCTTGTAATTCCTATCATAGATTGTAAAAATTGGAAGATGGTCACTTATGTCTTTAATCAGGAGTCCACTTACAGTCTTATTTTTAATATAATTTGTAAAAATGTTGTCTATGAGAGTTGCACAATGTGATGTGATCCTGGTAGTCTAGTAATTTTTCTGCATTTTGGATGTGAAGGAGCTTTACCTCCACAAGTTCAAGGATACTTTTCTGCTGCAACCTGATAGTGGAAATTTCAAAGAAGTAAAGAGACCTTTTAATGTCCCCGACTTCCTCAGCTGACAGAGTCCTCTTCAGCCCCATTGTATCTGGCTCCACTGGTAGCAGGTTCAGTCAGCTGTTTCCTCGGTCAGCTGTTAGCTTTCTCAGCTGTTAGCCTGGTAGCTTGTTGGCTAGCCTGCAATTACCTCTTTAACTTTGATAATCCAGTCCAATATCCTGTATCAGGGTCATACAGTTATAACAGTCATGATTGTGTTTTTGAATGGATGTCCAAGGTGTAGTTTATACACTGGAGTAAGTATCTTGTTTGCACTAAAGAGGTTTGATATTAATGTCATAGACGGCTGTAATGCAGACACCCAAAATGCAGATGGAGACGGGAAACTGAAAAACACTGAAAGGCAAATAATGCAAAACTTTACTGGGACCTATATAAACTAAACATACGAAGAGGCACACAGGGGAAACGCACAGCCATGAGGGAGAATGCAACACTATACTTAGGGAGACAGCGGCAAACACAAAGTACAATGACGAGGGAACAGAAGACACATAAGGAACGCAAGACTGACACATGAGTTTGACAGAGAAGTGGAGGAAAGGTAGATTAGAGGGAGCGAGGGAACGAGAGGAGACATGAGGAGGGAAGCAAGACACAATAACTCACAACATATATAAACACAGACACACACACAGAGACACAGAGGCCAAAGACACAAGAGGGAATCTGATCATCAAGACGCTAAACAGGGAATATGAGAAACTCAAAACAGAATAACTAAGACTACAAATGAACCAGAGTATGAACTATGATACAAAGTAACACTAAAACATGTGGTGGCAGATTTCTTTTCTCATGTATTAATCACATATTTAATCATATCACATTAGTTATAGTAATATCACTTTCTCACTTTACTATAGTAAGAGCACTCCCATCACCAGTTTACATGCATGTGGAAAGTTAACACAGTGAGGCCGTTGTAATGAGAGACGTTAAACAGATAGTGAGGCTCCTTCTGCTTATCAGGGATGTAAATTCTTAGGTGATGGCTAAGCAGAAAACAAGGTCATAATTCTCTCTGTGAGGGAGGAGGTATAGCCCCCCCCATGAGAGGGGCCAACATGTAAGAGTTTGAGGAATGTTCTTTGTCTGTGTCTCTGTATATGCTATATAAGATGTAAGGGTGGTGGCCACATTTCAGAGATGGTCCTGGTGTTTCACTGGGATGCTCTCTCCACATTGTGTTTATTAAACCCACTTCAAATCAAGCTCACTGGGTGTGTTGCAGGTTATTGTTAACATTTCCATGACAATTTGGCGTCACGAACAGGATTCCTCACGTGAGTTTCGCTGAATCGCAGGTATGCGGTGACTGGCCATCCTGGGGGAAAATAGTCCCAGTCCCACCGTTCTTTTGTTTTCAAAAAAGGGGGAACCGCTAGAGGCCTTCAGCGACTCACACATGCAGGAATTTAACGAACTATGAGGAAAGAAATGGGAAAAGAATCTGCAACGGTGAGCTGTTTTGATTTGGGGGGAGTTTTCAAGCGGACCACAAAAAGGGAAAACCTCAAAAAACGACGCCTAAATTATGGATTGTCGTGGGAAGGACTTTTCTGTCCTTGGGAAGGACTCTTCTGTCTTTGGGTTTATGGTTTTTAGCACTTTGTACCGAAGCAAAGGCTGCAGAGGGGACGCCCGGCTGCAATGGGTGCTGAGCTCAGCAAAGCGGCTACAGGAGCCGTGGGGAGGTTGTGTCCCTGGAGGTGGTCTGGGTGAAAACTCCAAATGGGTGAAGTATGTGTTGTGTAAGAGAAAGATGTTGACAGGACTAAGAGTTTTGTTTGTTTGTTTGTAGTTTTTTTTAAAGTTGTTGTTGCTTTTGTTGTTTTCTTTTTCTTTCTTTTTTTTTGTTTTTGTTTTGGATGGACCACTGGGAGGGAAACCTCAGGAATACGACACCTAATTTCAGGACTGTTGTGGGAAGGACTCTGTCCTTAGTTTATGGTGTTTAACACTTTTGCACCATAAGGAAAAGGCTGGACGGCGAACGCACTTGTCCACAAAGCTGAGGTCAGCTGTACGGCCACCTCCAGGTGGTCCGGGCAATTCCAGGTTTTGATTGGATGATTTTTTTTCTCTTTCAGAAATATGGGAAAGAATACGTACAGTCTGAAGTGTGTAGAAACTGAGGAATGCAGTAAAGAGAAGTGTGTGTGTGTGTGTGTGTGTGTGTGTGTGTAGGTGTGTGTGTGTGTGTGTGTGTGTGTGTGTGTGTGTGTGTGAGTGTGTGTGTGTGTGTGTGTGTGTGTGTGTGTGTGTGTGTGAGTGTGTGTCTGTGTGTGTGTGAGAGAAGTGCTGTGGGTGTGTGTATAACCGAGAGTGATGGAAAGAGATGTGTTAAAATGTGGACAGAAGAAAAAGAGAGGGAAAGTGTTAATGAGCAGTGATGAAAATGATATTAAATAAATGTTTTAGTGTGTTTGTACAGGTGGCTGCGGAACTGGATCAACGTCCTCCACAAGCACAGCGGCCGGAGCAAAATGATAGATTAACATAATTGGAACCACACCCAGCCGTGTTTTGGCTGAATATTACACAGCTTCACTCCATGTACATCTAAACCTGAAGAACAAGCTTCGAGGACAATCAATCTCTCCCTGAAGAGAAAATGCAGTTCGAGAGCAACTGCGTCGACTTCAAGACTCAACAATGTGAACACACAGCAACACTGCCCTAAACCTTAAAGGGTTCAGCAGCATGTACAAATACCATGGATGGATGGAAGTGTGCGCTCCCAATCACAAGCTGGGAGGTTCACCAGCGACATCACTGTGAGTGAATGGACTTGAGAAGACTGTCTGAGTTTCACATTTGCTATACTGGGAGCTGAAATGGCAAAGGAAGAGACTTAAAAGAGTGAAAGACAAAAGGCAAAGCTGAAGAGGAACGGCCCACTGGGTCCCTGACACGCCACAACTGTGAACTGCTGCAGATGTGGGAGAGAGACAGAAGCTGTGAGAAGTGGGGAGAAGAGAGCATGGAGGAAAAATGAAGGCTGTTGTTGTTAATGTGAGAACACATGAAAATTGGGTTGGAAAACTGTGGCCGGCTGTCTTGTGGAGGTTGATAAAGAGTCCGTAGGATCGCAACAAAGGTAAAACTAAAACACACACAAACACACATAAACAGAGAAATGTGAAGGAAAGGCAGCTTTAAGGACATGCCCTGCTGAATCTGCAGCTCCACTGCACACACATCCATTAAACCTGCCTACTAACACACACACATGCAATTAAAATCAGCTTGTTATCTGTCGTCAGTGTTAAAATAGTGTAAATTTCACAGACACATGTTATCAAAGGCTGAGTGTATCCACTGCTGACAGTTAACTCTCTGGGTTGCAGGACAACAGTTTAACGTTTGTGGGGAAAAAAAGATTCTGGTTTGACCAACCAGTGATCAGACAATAAATTTAGTTGTTAATATAGTAAATTGTCAAATACTTTCTGCTTGATTGGTGCAGCACAAGTAATTTACTGTATGAAGGAAATTCTCTTTTGTGATAATATTTTGAACATGCATTTCTGTTGTCCTGTCAACTTGGTGGGCTAATAGCTGATATGCAAATGAGTTTATTGTTACTAGATCAGGGAAGGATGACTGGATTATAAAACAAGTGAATAAGATGTAGCAGAGGGTTGAGTTTCCTGTTTCTGATGTATGGGTGAAGCTTGCACCCAGATCTGATTACATGAGAACAAACCTGTTTTGTGAAATACCTGACAGCATGTTACATGTTTTATGTTTGGGGAAGAAAAAAAGGGGGAAGAAATCCACGTTCCAGTGATAAAACATTGATATGAAGTGTTTAGGAAGCTTTTAATGGTGAACATTTGTGTTGTTTGAACTGTGCAGCTGCTGATAAAAAAAGTTTGTGTTTAGCAGGTGGAACTATGTTGGTTGGCCCCAGACTTTCCACAATTGTGTGATATTCTGGAGCACTTGTGGGCAACCAGTAAATATGACGTGGGGAACATGAACAAAGGTAGTGACTCTTAAGCCTGATTTCAGACCATGTAAGCATCAGTTGTTAATTAAAGCCAGAAGCAGTGACTGCAGCACTGCATGGCAGGTTCTAACCCCTACAGCCTGTTATTTCACCTGAAGGCAAAACTTTTCCTGTGATTTTTCCGGTACATTTTGGGGTTTTTGCTTTAGTACCAGGCTGATTCTGCCAGTTAGGTTTAGGTTGTTTTTCTTTTTTCTAAGAGAAAGACTTTTTTTTTTTTTTTACACTTAGACATGTCTGGAACCAGGCCTAATATGTTTTTTTTTTTTGTAACAGTGCACTTAGGAAAAAAACCTGCCAGGTATCATCCCTCTGGGGGTGATATTTTGTGTGTTGATGATTTAAAAGCAGGCCTGCAAGTTGGGGGGCAAAAGCGCTATAAAATACTTTAATTGAGAGCAAATATAAGGTGAGCTTCTCTAGATTACAACTGGATTCTGAGAAAATTCACCTACCTAGGACGCTGACCATATTAGATGGTAAATCCTGTGTTTAAAAGGATTATAGCGATTCAATCCATTTCAAAAGCAATAAGAATTGTTTTTGTTTTTGGAATGACGAAATATTGCTGTCAGTGGATATTTAAATTTGTGCGCGGTTTTCCACTATCAGCAATGATCGTTATGAATGCATGTGACTAGATGAATGCATGTGATTGGTATAAATGCAAATGCAGAGGACTGTGGCTGGACTGATGATGTGGACTAAATGTGACTGACTTGAAATTGAGAAGACAGTAACTATTTTAGGATTAGTCACTTCTAATGCCTAATCCACCCAAACAGTGAAAAAGGGTGGATGTATGTGTTTTTGTTTGCTTGTTTTTTGTAGAAGCAGAAGGATGACAGAGACCAGAGGAGGAGAGACTGTAGGTTTACATGAGTGTGGGCGGGCCTTGCAGACTTAACCCTTACGCTGCTACTTTTTGTTTTACTGATTTTGTGTGAAAAAAACTGTTTTTACTGGCTGCTTGTTGGTTATGCGAACACACTGTATTGTTGGAAAATGTCAAATGTTAGAAGTTGGCAGAAAACATAGCGGTCTTGAAGAGTGTGCAGAGAAGGCCAGCCCACATCAGCTGCAGTTAAGCTATGCTCTGATGAACGGCTTTCACCCACCCACTGCTGACTTCATTAGGAAACAAAATTTTAATCAAAACACAGACGGGTCCGTTGAATGCATGAATTGGGCCCGACGTGTGCAGGAAGTCACAAAGCTCTGACCATAGATTTATTTGAGGTGGATGAATGCTAAAAGTAGTGAGGTTGCACCTCCACATGATGACAGGGTGGATGTATCTATGTGTGTTTCTCTGTTTTTAAAGGAGTGGAAAGATGACAGCAACATCCTAGGTTGTGTGCTGATTTAACCTTTTAAATGCCACTTTCTGTGTCTGTGAATTTACCAGCGGAGTGTTATTATGACCTAGTATTGCCAAATGCAGAGGTCACTGTGAGGAAGTGTGTATACACCTGCGTGGCGCTAACATTTACATTCTCCTTTCTACAGCAGAGAGTTCATCATGTGATCTGATTCTGGTTAATTTTTTTTCTCACAGGATTACTGGGTTTATGTGTGAAGGCAACTGTGATTACAGGTTATATGTTTGTTATGCAATTACACTATGTTGTTGAGAAAATGTTGGAGAAAATGTGAATACAGTGTCAAACATACCGTGTTTGAAACCAGTATTACCTCTTTTACAGCAGAGTGTTAACTTTATGATCTTTTTGCAGCACCTCTGGAATCTGTTGATCCAGGAAAAACCTCCAGGATGCTTCATATGTTTTGCTAATGTTTGTTTCTCTCTAAGAGTGCTTGTGGAGGATTCAGCACAGACACAGACAGACATAAGTGAAACGAAACAGGTTGTGCAGTGATTACAGAACATCTTACTGTTGGGCTCATAGTGTGAAAGCACGTGAGTGACGTTACTTAAGAAAAGTCACTGGTTACGGTAGTTTTGATTAAACACATGGGGTGATTCATGATTTGGGTAAATTATGTCAACAGTAGTGTTTTTAATTATCTGGGGACATAAACTGCACATGGCACACTTGTGTCTGTGGTGTGGGATGCCTTATTGCTCCTATGACCCTACAGTTGTTTCTAAGTGTGACGTTTGTATTTACTCACCGATTTTGGTTTCTAGGTAATTGTGGTGTGGATGCAGGCTCCAGGCAGAGCCAAGAGTTAGACCCACTTAACATGACATTAATGCTGATTTTAGTCTTTAACACAGAGTTTACAGGGCTGAAGCGACATTACTCCGGAGGAGAAGCCCTGATGTTGTCTAAGAATTTGTGTAACTAACCTTTTACTTTTTGTTATTCTCCTAGTTCTGGTGAGTTGACTCATGGGAGAGACCATGTGTCAAAAGGAGGGATTCTAGGTTTAACATGAAACAGTGTTTTTGTCCATGGCTTTTTTACTGTGATTTGTGGGATTAACAGTTCATGTACAGGTATTAAAACCTCTACAGGGGGGTTAAGTCCATGTTCAGATAAGGTTTTGATGATCTATAAATAAACTTCACTGAACTGAAAGGAAAATGTGGTTTGAAGCCTCACTTCTGTCAGTCTGCCCCAGGGCAGCTGTGGCTACAACTGTAGCTGCCTCCACCAGTGTGTGAATGTGAGAGTGAATGAATAGTGGAATTGTAAAGCGCTTTGAGGGTCTCCAAAAGCGCTTTATGAATGCAATCCATTATTATTATGATTATTATGGTTGACATGTTTTCCAAATGGTTAGAAGTTTTTCCTCCTAGTAAAGCGATACAGGTGCAGGAGCCAGAGTATTGCTGGAAGAAATCATCCCAAGGGTGGAATCTCCTGACTGAGTCTTCAGAAGTCTTCAGAGACCCAGCGAGAAGCAGGGACCATTCATAGCATAGCTGACAGCTCAGGCAGTGGTTGAGGTCAAAGGTCGTGCAGTTTGGGGCCCTACTAGTCATCATGAGAAGATTCCAGAACCACAGCAATAACCATAAAACTGCGTTGAAACGAGAGGGTGAGGGGTGAAAAGAGCGCCCTCCTCCAACAAGGCCAAGCTCCAACTCAACGACTGCAGAGCAGACTCTGTGCCACACAAGAGGGATCAGCGAATGAATGCAGATAACACCTGCTTAAAACAGCCAATCACTTTCCCTGGAAAGCTTAGTATGTTTTTAAGTTAAGGAGGTCGTTGGTGTGACGTTAATAATCATTTTTTAAATGATATGCATTTACATGATTCTCCGAACATCACAAACTCTGTTAGAGTCCTGAGCCTGAGTAAAAGTGATTGGAGTAATTATAGCATGAGAGTTTTACAGCAACTTGTGTGCATTTTGTAGGATAGGTAGACTGATTATCTAGCGTGTCACTTCCTGATCAGTTCATTAGGCCTTCATTGTCTGAGTAAACATAGTAACAACAGTTGTGAGTTCTTTTGACATGTGTACTCAACTTTGACACATTGTTTGACACCCTAAACTAGGATTTTGGGTTCATCACATTTCATTGAGGGATTTTGATCGGCCTCAAACATGCTGGAAGCACCTAAAGAAGGAGGTTGTTCTTCCAGAGTTAAATGTGGTTGTTTTGGTTTCCCCAATCACTGATGTGGGCACAGTGAAGATAATTGTAAATGCCCTTGAGAGGGTTTACACCTTTTAAACAGGCTGATGGCCCTACAATAGTAAAGAGTACAGCACACTGCATAGACAGAGAGGAAAGATCTATAATTCTGTTGTAAATTTAGCTCAGAAGTGTTTGATATATGTTGGCTGTGTGGAAATTCATGGCTACTTCTGGGTTTTACCCCAGACTTTGGGAAGCACTAACTTTGAAGTTAGTTTAGGTTTGTGGTATTCACTTAGGTACAGATATAGTCACTGTCCTTTATGGCAAACATCTGGACAGGGCAAAGCAAATGGCACAAAGGAGTGTGTGTGATGTTTGGTGAGGCATGTGTGCCTCAATCCCTAATAACACTGGGAATGAAGGTCTTTTACAGAAACCGTTAATAAATTTGGAAACATGGGATGATGAATTTAATGATAAAGTGGGAAATATATCACATCCTGAAAGACGTCCTTATCTAAACAACAGGTTCTTATGAAAGAGCAGCTTGATGTAACTAAGGTTAAAGTTTTCTTTTGCAGATGAACAACGAAGGCTGTTTCATTTTGTATATGATCTCATATTGTGTTTTCTTTTATGGTATAACTGCCATCCTTTGAAGAAAGGGTGGAGGCTCAGATGGAGCGAAGATGACCATGAAGTGTGAATTTGTTTTTTCCTTCTGATTATAGGGAAGATGCACATTATGGAATTTCTTTGAGTACGCAATTGTGCTGATGTTATGTTCAGTAGTTAGAAAATAAATCCCCATGTTTTTATGTGATTCTTAATTGTGGTATCACAAAGGCTGGAATGTGGTGGCAGATTTCTTTTCTCATGTATTAATCACATATTTAATCACATTAGTTATAGTAATATCACTTTCTCACTTTACTATAGTAAGAGCTCTCCTGTCACTAGTTTACATGCATGTGGAAAGTTAACACAGTGAGGCCGTTGTAATGGGAGACGTTAAACAGATAGTGAGACTCCTTCTGCTTATCAGGGATGTAAATCCTTAGGTGAAGGCTAAGCAGAAAACAAGGTCATAATTCTCTCGGTGAGGGAGGAGGTATAGCCCCCCCCATGAGAGGGGCCAACATGTAAGAGTTTGAGGAATGTTCTTTGTCTGTGTGTCTGTATATAAGATGTAAGGGCGGTGGCCACAATTCAGAGATGGTCCTGGTGTTTCACTGGGATGCTCTCTCCACATTGTGTTTATTAAACCCACTTCAAATCAAGCTCACTGGGTGTGTTGCAGGTTATTGTTAACATTTCCATAACAAACACAAGAAGTCAAAAACACTGAGTCAAAAGGAACCAGAGCTGTGACAATTAAAAGATTCTGAGCTCAAGCACATTTTATTTCAAAACATTAAATAATTAAATTCTCTTCATTGCAGTAATTGGGATAAAAACATGGGTACAATATGACACCTAGTGATGACCTATGCTAATAATGAGAAAGCTCGTGCCAGCTTTCCATAGTGAGTGACAGCACAGGCATCTGTGTTTTTCATCGCATGAGAGATTAGTGACAGGCTAAAGTGTGAAACGTGTTTTTAATAGAAGACTTCAAACAGCAACAGAAACTCTGTTATTCTGGGTGTTTCTAACCTTGAAATCATGCTGTAAGTGTAACTCAAGCCATTGTGATTATCTGTTCTATTTCATCTCCAAACTTTGAATGAATGCATGTTTCAGGCAGGCAGAGGTGGAGCACTCGCAGGCTTTGTGTATTAATTGCTGTTTCCTAAAAACAATCAAGTGTTTGAGTGAAATCCCTTTTCTCATTAAACGTCAAAGACCTGAATTTATAGTACTGAGGATTTTTCAGACAGTTTTTCTCAAAAAGGTGTGTTATGGTGCGTTCACACCGAACGCGATAGTGCTGCACAACAGGCAGCACTATTAGTTCTAACAGTCTCAGAGCAGCATTTCTAATTTTGATTGAAACTGTCAGAGAAAACGGAGCCTCGAGCAGCCAGGATATTAGTTTATAGAAGCTGTTAAAATTATATGTCTAACGTTAACATGTTGGTGACACAATAATTTCATCCTAATGGTACTGACATATTCATAGGGTTAATTTTTGAGGCAAAATATCATGAGGTAGTCATGATTTTGCAAATATTCCACCTTGTAGTGCAGTTTGCACAAATTGTTTTAAAAATGCACTCAGCCTACAAACATTACTGATGAGTCAAGATCTGCACAAACTGACAGAAACACTGAAGCAGCTCCACATTTTATTCTTATTGTCATGTATGTCCTATTTATCAGGTGACAGAAGAACCAACACAAAGCTCAGAGAGTAATGGTGACACAAGATCACAGGTGAAATTGGATGATGACTTGGTGGTTCATGTAGGCAAGTATATTTCTCCCTTTTGTTAGTCTTTTTTTTTGTCTTTAGCAAAGACAAAAAGGGGGAAAAAGAAACGGGGCAGGGTTCGGTGGTGGAATCATCCATCCCCAAAACCAAATCTACGCCCTTGGATTACAGATTACATGCCCCAAAATGTATTTTGTAACGTAATCCGTTACGTTACTCAATGAGAGTAACATATTCTGAATACTTTGGATTACTTAATATATTATCATGCTTTTTACAACTACATGAATGTACTATTGCTGTGATTTATTACTATTACTGTAGGCTACTCACCATACCAACACCAACTAGATTTTTAAATCTTAATATAAATGAGTAACAGTAGGTGGACATTAGGTAAGGCTGCACTTTTAGCAGTGATTTCATATAGAAACTATTCCGCGCGTATATAAAACAGGTCCGCGGCTCTGAACCGTAGTAAAGGGACCTCTGGCTAATACGTCGGGTTCTGTGTCGGCTCGTAGCTGAAAACTAGCTTTACTTTGTTGTCTGGGTCAACTTTGCTAGCAGAGACAGAGAGAGGCGTTGAAAGGCTGCTCCAACAGAACTTATTGTTTCAGAGGAAAACACGAACACGGTGTACAGTCGAGTCTTAATAGCTTACTTACAACTGGGCTACACTGCCCATGAGGCTACTGTCATGGTCCTGGGCCATGTTGGCCCAGCATTCTTAGTTTTCTTGTATTTTGTTCCTTATGCCGTGGTTCCTAGGTTCTGTTAAAGATGTTCCTTATTTGATTACCCCCTGTGTGCCCCTCTGTGTATCTGTGAGCCCTCGTTTCCCCTCGTGTTTCATTTGATGTTTTCCCCAGCCCGTTATGTCTGTGCTCTCTCCTCCTGTCTGCACCTCTGTGTACTTCCTGTTTTACTTTGACAGTCTCCCGTCAGTGTGGTTTACTCCTGCCATGTCTCGTTATGTTTATCTGTGTCAGCTGTGTTCCCCGTGTGCTTCCACTTCCCTCGTTAACTCTCTGTGTATTTATGTGCATGTCTCCCTCAGTTCGGTGTCACGTCGTCAATGTCTCCTCCCCGAACCTGTGTGGCTTTCTGTGTTCCCTCGGTCTTTTGTTAGTATTAATTTAATTCTGTTTCGTGTTAAGGCCTGCAATAAAGCAGTGATTTTGAGTTCAGTTCCTGTCTCCGTGAGTTTTGCGTTTGAGTCCTCCTCTGCCTCCACACAGCCAGTTCATGACAGTACGACGCAACCAGTAATGGACCCAGCAAACTCCCTACGGAATCGGCAGCGTGCAGACTCCGCCTTCCCTAACGAGAGGAGAAGGCAGGAGGCTCGGCACGCCCGGGAGCGTGAGTCTGCCTTTTATGGGACTCGATTGGCTCTAGGTGGGCCGCGCAGCCTCCAAACTGCAAACGCTACCTCGTCCCCCGGTGATAAGAGTTGGGGGATTCAGCCTATCGCCTGCCACAACTCCTCCGGCCTTCTCAACTTCTGGTTCACCTCCCCAATCGCCGCCCACGTCCCGCGCAAAGAAGAGGGTGACTCGGCGGCCGAGGAGAGATTTCGTGCCTCCGACAAGCAGCCTATCTCCGCTGCAGTCCTTTGCGCTCTTCCTGGGACTTCCACGCTCGGAGCTGAACAAGCTCCCTGTCTCTTCGACGCAGCCCGGCCCGTCAGCGGATCAGTCAGCTGACGTCTCAGAGGTGCCTGCGCCTACAGCCCCGGCAACTCACGGCACAGTTCCCAGGAGAAACCGACGCTCACGCCGTCGCCACCCTAAATTTACTGAGCAAACTCCGGTGGTGAGTGAATCTGACTGTTTCTTCCATGCCACTTCCAAGTCGGACCGACTCGGACAATATTCTGTTCCTGAGTCCGCGGTTTTTTGTGTCCGTAACTCATCAAAGGGGATTAGTAAATTTAAAGATGACTGTGTTCGCAAGCCACGCAATGTTTCTAAGTTCACCTCTGCACCTATTAAGCATGAGACTGAGTTCATTGCCCCCCTAGAGACTGCTGTTCAGGCTGAATTAAAAGATTCTGGCACTGTAAACTCTGTGCGTGCCATCCCAGAGGCCGTTAACTCTGTGTCTGGTAATTCTGGGTCAGTTAATCCAGAGCCTGCATTACCTACCCTCATGCCCATGTTTGAGAATGACTGTGTTTCCTCTGCTTCTCCCAGGTCAGCAGTAATTAACACACAGACTGATACTCTCACCCTAGAAAAGCAAAAGACTATTTTTGAGTTGCATACCTGTGAACTACATAGTAAAACAAACAGTCCTGAGGTTCCTCTTCCTGCTGAAACCAGAGGGGACCCCCTGGAAAATGAACTGTGTGTCTTCCAACCTTCAAAGGCTGCGCTTTCTGTTCTTCAGGTTGCTTTTGACCCTCTGTCACATTTAGATGTCCCTGCCTTGTCTGTTAGCTCTGACTCTGTTTCTCCAGGGATAAAGAATGTTGCTCCTCTCGAGTTAAGAATAGCTGATGCGAAGTCTGTTAACTCAGGTTTTGAAACCACTAAGTGTGTGGATTCAATCACAGTTGTTAAGGTTAAGGGCAACAAGTTACCGCCCGTCATGTGTAAACTGCTAGGAGAGCTCAGGTTGACTATCCCTGAGTCAGTTTTGCACCCAGTTGCCTCGGACACCACCTGTGTTAACTCCCCTACTCCCGTACCTGCTGAGTATAAGACTGTGGATAGTGTTTCTTCACTCCTGGACTATGCTGCTCTCCAACCGGCGTATTCAGAAACAGTCTATAAGAATGCTTCTATTTCTATAACCGCTCCCTCTGAGCCATGGATTACAGGCTCTAACTTTGCTAAGCCTGGATCCTTCTGTACACTGACTGTTTTAAAGACTGCTACTTCTAACATGGACAGCTTAAGAACAGCAGAGTTGCTAAAATTGGCCTGCTATAAGTCTCTGTTTGCTGAAATTGTGTTTGGCTCCACTAACTTGGTTTTCCCAGTGTCTGTTACTGCTCCTGAGCTCAGCTCTCCAACTCCAGTTCCTGTAACCAGGGCAGCGCGGGCCCAGCTTTCCCCTGCTCCCGTATCAGTTCCTCGGGAGAGGGCGGCTGAGGTCCAGCTGGTCACTGCTTCTGTCCCCAGCCTGGCAGAGGCTCCGTTCATCCCGGCACCCGTACCTGCTCCTCGGGTGGGGTTGATGGACACCCAGCCGTCGCCTGCGCCTGTTCCGGCTCCCCGGGTGAGGTCAACTGTGACCCTGCTGGCTCCTGCACCCGTCCCAGTTCCTCGGGTGGGAGCAGCAGAGGTCCAGCTAGCTCCTGCGCCTACACCGGCTCCCAGGGCAAAGGCAGCCAGAGCCCAGCTCGTCCCTGCACCCGTATTTGTTCCTCGGGTGGGGATAGCTGGTGTTTGGCCAGACCCAGCACCCGTTCTTGTTCCCCGGAGGAGAGCAGCCAAGAGTCAGACACCTGCTCAATCACAAGTTCAACTACCTGCTGATCCACCATTGTCACAACCACCACTACAACTTGCACTTCTGTCCATAGCGCAGTCATTAGCTCAGTTATTAGCCCAGTTCCCTGTTTTGTCACCAGCTCAGTCTCTAGTTCAGTTGTTAGCTCAGTCACCCACTCAGACACTGCCAACCTCAGCTGGAAGCCTTTGTGAGCTTTCTCCGCCAGCTGAGGACTGCGTGGTACTGACAGACTTTGGACAGACTGTTTGCCCTGCACAGCCCCAGCCGTTGCATCCCAAGCTGACTGCGTGCCCTGTGCAGCTACAGTTAGCGTCCCCTCAGCCAGAAGTCTCCGCACCTGCTGGCTCTGCATCTGTTCTCGCTGGGGGTTCAGGCAAACCTCTCCAGCCGCTCCTCGTCTCCGCTGGGGGTTCAGGCAAACCTCTCCAGCCGCTCCTCGTCTCCGCTGGGGGTTCAGGCGAACCTCTCCAGCCGCTCCTCGTCTCCGCTGGGGGTTCAGGCGAACCTCTCCAGCCGCTCCTCGTCTCCGCTGGGGGTTCAGGCGAACCTCTCCAGCCGCTCCTCGTCTCCGCTGGGGGTTCAGGCGAACCTCTCCAGCCGCTCCTCGTCTCCGCTGGGGGTTCAGGCGAACCTCTCCAGCCGCTCCTCGTCTCTGCTGGCGGCTCTGGTCAGCCCGGCCAGCACCTCCTCTCCGCTGGCGGCTCTGGTCAGCCCGGCCAGCACCTCCTCTCCGCTGGCGGCTCTGGTCAGTCCGGCCAGCACCTCCTCGTCTCCGCTGGCGGCTCTGGTCAGCCCGGCCAGCACCTCCTCTCCGCTGGCGGCTCTGGTCAGCCCGGCCAGCACCTCCTCGTCTCCGCTGGCGGCTCTGGTCAGCCTGGCCAGCACCTCCTCGTCTCTGCTGGCGGCTCTGGTCAGCCCGGCCAGCACCTCCTCCTCTCCGCTGGATGGTCCAAGACACCACCGCCTGGTCCAGCCTATGCCTCGCCTTCGACGTTGCCTGGTCCTGTGGCTGCCACGCCACCGTCTGGTCCTGCCTCGTTTGATCCTATGCCCACAAAGTCTCGACCAGTATGCCCAACACTTGAGGGCCGCCGCCGTCTTCCACGCGGCTGGCCTCCGGACCCGCTCTGCTGCCGCCGCCGCCGTCTTCCACGCGGCCGGCCTCCGGACCCGCTCTGCTGCCACCGCCGCCGTCTCCCACGCGGCCGGCCTCCGGACTCGCTCTGCTGCCGCCGCCGTCTTCCACGCGGCCGGCCTCCGGACCAGTTCTGCTGCCGCTTCTCACGTGGCTGGCCCCCGGAACAGCTGTACGGTGAACTTTTGTGCTGTCGCCCCTCCGGGTTGACTTTCTGACCTCTTTGGACATTTGCCTCCCTGTTTTGTACTGTTTTTGTGCATTTGTGGACTCAAGTTTTGGTCTCATGCTCCTTGTTTTTCGTTTGGTTTCGGTCCCTCTGTCCTGGTCCCCCGCCTCCTGCCCTGGGTGGGTTGTTTTGGGTTTTCTCGTCTTTTGGTTCTTGGGTTTGGCCTGTCGGGAGCCAGCACTTGAGGGGGGGGGGGGGGGGGGGGGGGTGATGTCATGGTCCTGGGCCATGTTGGCCCAGCATTCTTAGTTTTCTTGTATTTTGTTCCTTATGCCGTGGTTCCTAGGTTCTGTTAAAGATGTTCCTTATTTGATTACCCCCTGTGTGCCCCTCTGTGTATCTGTGAGCCCTCGTTTCCCCTCGTGTTTCATTTGATGTTTTCCCCAGCCCGTTATGTCTGTGCTCTCTCCTCCTGTCTGCACCTCTGTGTACTTCCTGTTTTACTTTGACAGTCTCCCGTCAGTGTGGTTTACTCCTGCCATGTCTCGTTATGTTTATCTGTGTCAGCTGTGTTCCCCGTGTGCTTCCACTTCCCTCGTTAACTCTCTGTGTATTTATGTGCATGTCTCCCTCAGTTCGGTGTCGCGTCGTCAATGTCTCCTCCCCGAACCTGTGTGGCTTTCTGTGTTCCCTCGGTCTTTTGTTAGTATTCCCGGTTTAATTCTGTTTCGTGTTAAGGCCTGCAATAAAGCAGTGATTTTGAGTTCAGTTCCTGTCTCCGTGAGTTTTGCGTTTGAGTCCTCCTCTGCCTCCACACAGCCAGTTCATGACAGCTACATTCTTTAGGGCTATGCCTGGAACAGTCTGCCTGTTGCTTTTATATTAAAGAATTTTTGAACAATAATTGAAAAAAAAAGAAATTCTCCACGTCATTATGTGGGCTGCAAGTAGGGTGACATGGGCCGCGAGATTGAGACACCGCCATTAGAGCCTCTTAATGCGTGTTTTTTTGGGGGTTCTGTCGGCATGGAATTACCAAAAACAGAGAGGGCATAGCCGAACATATGAAACAGGAAAAGACGGCCGTGTAATCCCTTTATTTCAAAAAAGTAACTGTATTCTGAATACCACCATTTTAAATGGTAACTGTAACGGAATACAGTTACTCATATTTTCTATTTTAATACGTAACTTCGGTACATGTATTCTGTTACTCCCCAACACTGAAAATAAATAAAAGAACATTGAAGTTCTTGAGATGTTCAGTGCAATAACACACAAGCTAATCCAAAAGTTAACAGCTCACATCATGACTTATGACCTCAAAGTCTGCCTGGATCTAAATGAGGGAACCATGCGACCTCATCAGTACAGGGCCTGCTGCAGCACACAAACTA
The DNA here is from genome assembly GCF_056152115.1 of Neolamprologus brichardi. Lineage (NCBI taxonomy): Eukaryota > Metazoa > Chordata > Actinopteri > Cichliformes > Cichlidae > Neolamprologus > Neolamprologus brichardi. The sequence continues at coordinate 8,534,847 of NC_142112.1, forward strand.
ATTTATATCTATACACACACAAATATATATAGATATAAAAATATAAATTTGTTTTATTTATTTATTTATTTTTAATTACCTCTTCATCTGCTTTCAGCTGCACAAACTCAAGTCTCACATATCAGTGACAAACCACAGTTGTGCTGTTGGAGCATCCACAGCCTCTGTGTGAGTGCACTGCAACATCATGACATGAAGAACACTGGACACTTGAACCCGCTTTCAGTCTAACTTTAACTTTTTATCGCCAATAGACAAGTTGGCAAAATGTAACACTCAGAACATGGAGTCAACAAATAATACTAAAATGTTTAATTATTACTACATTACCTTTGACTAAAACTCTTGTTTGCGAGCAGCTTATTGATCTTGATAAAGACGTGCTGCTTACTTGTGTAAAAACAGTGAAATATAAAAAGTGTTTACTAATTTGTACCAACGTGAGAGAGAAATGGATCTGAAACCACTGAAACCAGAGTGTTTGCAGACACACAGATAATGAAGACATGCTGCTCGGAAATGCTAGATACAGATAAAAATGGAGTGTGTGTGTGTGTGTGTGTGTGTGTGTGTGTCTGTGTGTGTGTGTGTGTGTGTGTCTGTGTGTGTCTGTGTGTGTGTGTGTATTGAGCCAAGATTGCCTAACTGCCTTCGTCTTCCTCCCATTAGGGCCTACATGGATGACATGACCATCATTACAACAACAGAACCATGTACTAGGCCAAGGGCGTAGATTTGGCATGGACAGAGGGGACATGGCCCCACCAATAATTTGATGTCTTCAAGTAAAGAAAAACAAACGCGATAGAAAGAAAAAAACAATCTGTCAACGTCTCGTTCAACCAGCGGTGAAGAAAGATTTAAATTACGTTCTCTACCTCATGTGACAAATATGGCCAATGTGATTGGCTGTGCCTTTCAGGGAGCTCTGTTTAGTTTTAGCAGCAGCAAGCCTGCACTGTGAGGACCTGCAAGTAGGAGAGGAGGACGGGAGCAAAAAGGAAGAACCTGGATATAAGAAAGTGTTTTTCAAAGAAACCTGGAAGTCACTTAAAGCCAAGTTCACTCATAAAATGTGCCGGTCATAATAACGTTACAGGCTATGCTGGGCTTTGGCCCACATCAGTCTAAAATTGTATGCAACCATGAATAACGTGTTTTGGAAACTAACTGCACAACAGGCAGCACTATTAGTTCTCTCAGTCTCAGAGCAGCATTTCTAATTTTGATTGAAACTGTCAGAGAAAACGGAGCCTCGAGCAGCCAGGATATTAATACTAAAATGTTTAATTATTACTACATTACCTTTGACTAAAACTCTTGTTTGCGAGCAGCTTATTGATCTTGATAAAGACGTGCTGCTTACTTGTGTAAAAACAGTGAAATATAAGAAGTGTTTACTAATTTGTACCAACGTGAGAGAGAAATGGATCTGAAACCACTGAAACCAGAGTGTTTGCAGACACACAGATAATGAAGACATGCTGCTCGGAAATGCTAGATACAGATAAAAATGGAGTGTGTGTGTGTGTGTGTGTGTGTGTGTGTGTGTGTGTGTGTGTGTGTGTCTAACTGCCTCAGTAATTATGGACCTTATAGTCCTTACAAACACTGTTTCACTAACTTCAGTAAACATTTTACATACATATGTCCCACCGTGAACGCAGCGGTGCACGAGCCACTGCAGTGGAGCTCACGTACAGCTTTGTGCTTCAGACTGTTATCACACACAAACAATCAATGCAGGAGAAATAGCGCGTGCACGTGGTAGATGCCATCATTTACACAGTGCTTCATGCAGTTGTGATAACAAGACTGTTTGACTGCTGCAGGAGAAGATTGTTGATTTATGTATCTGTGCATTTTCAGATTTTTGTGTTCCAGCTGTTGTATGTTTGTTTTTTCTTACAGGTGCAGCAGTTGGTGATTGTGCATTTCTATTTGGACTCTATTCTTTTATTACATCTTGCACTACGACCCCCATGCACCAATGCCGTGCACCGGGTGTGGTAGGCCTTTGTGTTGCTCAGTGAACGGAGTTGATTCAGCACAGTCCTCCAAGCTATGTGCAGTAAACGTACTATCGTCAAGTAAAAAGATTTTAAAAAATAACGCTAAAAAAATTCATAGTTTTTCATTAAAACATTTTAATTAATTAAAATAAAATATTAAAAAAAACACCAAAATTTAAACTCTACCACCACCAAAAACAAAAAATAAAAATAATAATAAATGATGATAACATGTATTTATTATGTTGCTCTTTGTTTGATTTCTCTTCTGTTTTTTTTCTCCATACAGGTGATCCAGGTGTTTGTTTTTCTTTTTGTTCCTTCCCCCCTTTCTCATCATCTCTTCTGCCCTCTGTTTTTCTTTCTCTCCCTCTCTTTCTTTCCTTCTTTCCTTCTCCCTGTCCTATCCCCCAGTCATGTCTGTCCCGTCTGTAACAACCGATAATAAAATAAAATAAATACACAATTATAATAAAGGTCAATCAAATGGACCAACATGGCATCTTTCTTGGCCTTCAAACAACAATTCTGATGGCTAAAGATCCAAATGGGACAGGCAAAAAAATAAATAAATGATGATAACCATGTGCAGCTCCTCTCGTCTTCCATTTTTCCATGATATGTTTCACTCTACATCAGACACGTGTTAAAGTGTGTTGGCTGCATATTAAGTTCAAAATGCTGATGAGCTCTGATCCAGTTGACTGATATACTCTGCTCTACATCCTGCACTGAAATATGAGGATTGTGTGTTTATTAAAATTGAAAATCATCATGGAGTCATTGACAGAAGAGCATCAACGTTCAGCCTGTTAAATTAGATTTAGATATTTTTATTTCAGAAATGATTCCTAACAAAAATGGAGAATATAAAAACACAATCAAAGCAGTAACGTCCATATTATGAAGTGTTTGCTGTATCAGACAATCATGTTTATTCACAACAATGAAAACAATATAGTGCAGATGAACATGGTGCTGTAATGAATCTGCTCTTAAACACAATAACAAAATACATTTTCCAAGAGAGATGATAATGATTCACATCAGAGTGAAGAACGAATACATTTACAACTGGTTTCTAACATTTATTATAGATCGAACTGATCACTGATAGAAACAGAAGAATATTCAAAATGATACTCTGAGAGATACATGAATGAGATATGGATAAACATCAAATCACATAAAACAAAAAAGCACATAATCAATATAACTGAAATAAAATATGAGCAGAAATAAACAAGAATTAAGTCGAAAGATAGAAAAAGGCAAAATGTTTAAAATATATAATCATATAAGAGACTGAACCGTCCAGTCAGGTCACAGATTCATATCTACAATAATATTTTTGTTTGTTTTTGTTTTGATTTCTTCACTTCTATGTATTATTATTATTATTATTATTATTATTATTATTATTATTATTATTATTATTATTATTATTGTTATTATGAGCATATTAAGTGTGTGTCTGAGCTGAAAGCTGCTCTCCTCTCCTGGTTTTCTGTATCACACAGACCACAACAACACAAAGCATCACCTGCAGACTGCTGAGCAGTATCCACCTGACTCTGTAGAAGGTCGAGTAAACCCCAAAGGGCTCTCTGTAGATCAGAACAAATGTTTCTGCTGACACACACTCTAACTCTAAATTAAAACCTGCACACACATACTCTCCAGCATCTTCCAGTGAGACATTAGAGATTATCAGGCTGTCATCGGAACAAGTGATTCTATTGTCCCTGCAGAACTTAACATCGTACAAAATGTTACCTTCTGTTTGAATCAACTTAGTGAACATAAAGAACGAAGGACTATTTTTCCAATCATCAGAGCATCTCATAGTGACTTCATCTCCCTCTGAGAAAACCTTTACTGCAGGTGGACCAAATTTAGGGCACACCACAAGCTCGTACGCATGTTTTACTTTTTCACCTTCACAGTAGTAGGTACCTGAATCCTTTAACATTAGTGATGGAAGTACCAGCGAGAAGTTTCGACCAATTTCTTGAGCAGTTTTGTAGGAAATTGATTTCTTCATCCAAACTGGGGGCTGGTCATGAATGGGGTCCATGAAGGGACACTCCAGCACAGCTGTGTCTCCCTCTGAAGCATAACGTAGCTTTATTTCTTTGGTCAAATGTACAGAGTAAGTGCTCACACACTGCTGTTGGTTCATCACCAGGCAGGTGTAAAAAGTTTGTTGTTCATTGAAGACATGAAGAAGTGATGTGTTTTTCACCTCCAGGAAACTTTCTTGGACTTTATTCACCTTCAAAATTATTCTGTCTTCGAAAATACTCAGCATTCCTGGTCGCCACTTACTGTCATGTCTGATCCAACGCACCGTCAGATTCTCACCTGCTCCTTTACATTGTATGTCTACAGTGGCATCAGGACTTGTGATAGATTCTTCCTCCCTTACTGTCTTGCACACAGTCAGGCTGATGTTTCTCTCGTATGTCATGTTGCCCTGAGTCCAGCACACTTCTTGGTACAGTCCAGAGTCTGAGTGGGTCAGGCTCTTTAGAGTAAATGAAGGAGAACCATGAAATATCTCAGGAAATGAGAGTCGTCCTGTCAGGTCTTCATGTACTGTGAAGTTTCTGTTCCAGGTGTCAGAGATGTTCCACAGGACCAGAGTATCTTCACCAACACATCTGGAGGTGATGCAGGAGCTGTTTTGTTTTGGGAGCTTGAACTGTAAAGACTCTCCTTCTTCTTTTATGGCGATAAATTCTTCTGCATGAATGTTGCTGATGAGAGTGAACAGCAGGGAGAAGCAGAGCTGTGCGACTGCAGCCATCCTGCTCAGAGGTCTCGTGGTGAGTGTCGTACAAGCACTGACACTGCTCGCTTCAAGAGCTTCCTGTTTGTGGTTGGAGGAGGAACGCCACTTCTTTATCACATCATCAAGGAACACTTTGAAGCATTTGGCTCGATATCATGCCGTATATCTGCTTTCACTCTTCACAGGCCAAAGTGTGGACACGTTTTTTTTATACTTCGTTGCATGGGTCCAGGGGTATCAAACATGTGGTCTGGAGCACAGAACCGGCCAGTCACAGTGTCCAATCTGAACCATTACAAGTGAGATCATGTCAGCTTTACCACACAGCCATGAATATTATGAAAATGTAAAAGTCCTTTCTAAACTATTTTTTCACAAAGACAACTAAAAAATGTTGTTTCTTATGTGATCCTTCATAAAACATCACATATTTTCCAACATAATTCAGGGTTTGGTTTGGTCTAAGTAAGCAGAGAAGTCCAGGCATCCAGTTTCCATGCAGATGTTTACATGAAGCTCATCATCTGATGATGAAACTTACTTTGTACCCAAGCAGCCCAACCAGAAATTGAAAGTGTACATGCATCAAGGGACGGAGCGCATCCCGTCAATAGGTCCAAAGTGCAATCGAGGCTAATCCCATGATCTTCTTATTTTCTTGTAGACCGAAGTTGAAAATCTGGCAGTATTTATTTTTGTGATTTTTTTCCACTCTCAGCTGTCCTTCTCCTGTATTTGGGCCTGTTTGTTAATTTATTTCAATCATGTAAACAATATACACGTACATTTAGCAAAGAAAATCTGAGAAAAAATACTATACAAAATAAAGTTAATACATTTCAATATTGCTTCTGTTCTGATTCAGTTACATGTCGAAAGGGAGAGGGAAGAAGTACACACTTATTTAATCCCACCCCTTTGCCATAAGTTATCAGTCAATATTTAGTCAGCTTCCTTACTGATATAATCTGTAATAAAAATAGTGAACAGATTTCTGATATAATATATACTATACTATCACATCATGAAGTTTTCTAAATAGAGACATTCACTTAATTTCAACATTTTCCCTTTTCTTTATAGCTCAAGAAGATCATATCTTTATAACTCTTTTTAAACTGTTTTATGTTTGGATATTGCTTCAATTTCATATTCAAACTGTTCCACAGCTTCACTCCATGCACAGAAACACAAAAGCTTTTTCCTGTTGTACGTACCTTCCCTGTTTTGAGTTACAAAAACCCCTTAAATTATAACTTACTCTGAATATAATCTGGCAGTTCTTTATTTTTTGGTTTGAATATAATTTGCGCTGTTTGGAATTTCACTAGATCAGCAAATTTCAATATTTCAGACTGCAAAAATAGTGAGTTTGCATGTTCCCTGTAACCTGCATTGTGGATGATTCGAACTGCTTTTTTTTGTTGAAGAGTAAAAAGTGAAAGTAATGTGGTTTAATAGTTGTTGCCCCAGACCTCTGCACAAAAGCTTAAGTATGGTGAAACCAGTGAACAGTAGAGAATATGAAGTGATGTCCCGTGTGATACCTGCTTTGCCTTGTTTAGTATTGCAATGCTTCGTGATACTTTGGAATGAATATATCTTACGTGAGCACTCCAGTCTTTCATCTATTATTACCCCCAGAAATTTATTTTCCCTGACTCTTTCAATATCAACACCATTTAGTTTAATCTTAGCATTGTATTTAAAGTACTATTTCCAAATAACATAATTTTAGTTTTATTCAAATTTAATGATAATTTGTTTTTATCAAGCCAGAACTTCACTTTACTTATTTTATTAGTCATATCATCCAATAAATTCTGCAGATCATCACCAGAGCAGAAGATGTTTGTATCGTCAGCAAGGAGAGCCATTTTTAATACCTTGGACACTTTACAGATGTTGTTAATGTTTAAGTTGAAGAATTTTGGGCCCAAAACTGAGCCTTGGGGTACACCACAAGCAATGTCCATACATAAGGAGCAACCACCATTTAATTTCACAAACTGCTTACTTAAATAATTCAGGACCCAATTTAAAACTACCCCTCTGACACCATAACGTTCCAGTTTTCTTATTAATATATTATGATCTATAGTGTCAAATGCCTTTGTCAAGTCTTTGAATAACCCATCCACATATTGCTTTTTGTCTATGGAATTTGTGATGTATTCTATTGAATTCTGCTTGATCCGTACTCTCAGTGAGTAGTTTATGTTTATCTATAAATTTTTCCAGTTGGTTGTTAAACAGTTTTTCAAGAATTTCTGAGAATTGAGGTAGTAAAGAGACCGGCCTGCAGTTTATGAAATGGTGTTTGTTGCCAGATTTGTATAGAGGTATAACTTTTGCTATTTTTATTCTGTCTGGAAATCAACTAGTTTGAAATGATAAATTACAGATGTACGTAAACGGTTTTATAATATCCTTACTATATCTTTTAACCACTATCATATCAATATCAATTGGGTTCCGGCTTGAGTGAACGCTGGTGTGCCTGGCTGAGCTACTCACCGGTACATTTTTGATTATTTAGATTATTTGGATTCAGATTTGAATGAACAGGGACATTCACGCTCAGGACCAGATTGATCTCTGCCAGGGATTGATTTGCAACGCTTGTCCTCAACATCTGCTATTTCAGCTGAATGTGCTCTGACGTCTTCTTCTCAGTGAGCTGCACTAGCTTAACTGTTTGAGCTATTTTAGCCTACCTGTTCGTCGCTCCGGCTGGCTCGGCTCCTTTTCCTCCACATAATCGAAGATGTGGCCCAAGATGTTTCTGAGCTGGTCGGCACTATTATGGATTCTCCTGACGCTCGTCTACCATCCTATGGCTGGTCTGCTCCGCTATACAGCCGCTGAGCTCCTGCACCTTCGCAGCAGCTGTCGCTCCCGTCGCCGGCGGAGCTCCACTACCACCCAGACATCACTTTCCAGCCTCGCCGGAGATACATCCATCGTGGGTCCCGCAGGATTTTCCATAACTCCAATGGAACTAAATCGTTTTGGTCTGCTACTTGCCGCCCTCGCAGGAACCCTGATCGGGTTGTCAACCACCAGTCTCTAGCCCACCTGCCCAGGGCGCCGACCGCGATTAGCAAAAAAGAAAATACTCAGTTTCGGTCTTCTAAACATTCGCTCACTGACAAATAAGGGGCCTCTCATCCAAGACCTCCTATCTGACCTTAAGTTTGACTTTTTCTGCTAAACTGAAACCTGGCAACAACCTGATGACTTTTCTCAGCTAAATGAATCTACTCCTCCGGGGTTTGTTTACCTTTCTAAACCTCGCTGCATAGGTCGTGGGGGTGGTCTCGCGATCTTCTTTCGCTAGCATTTGAATGTCCTGCCAGTTAATCTTGATACCTTTAGTTCCCGTGAGTGCCTTGCATGTGAGCTGACTGGACCCATTCCCACCATCATAGCTACTGTATACCGCCCCCCTAAACCTAACCCTGTCTTCCTCAGTGACTTTGCTAATCTACTAACCCATCTTTCATCTCTCTCCCCAAATGTGATCTTGGTGGGAAATTTCAACATTCATATGGATAATAATGACCGTCTGCTCACCAGAGACTTTTCCTCTTGTCTCGAAGGCTCTGAATTTAAACAATTTATCGACTTTGCCATTCACTCTAAAGGACACACCCTGGACTTGGTCTGCTGTTCTGGTCTTACTCCCTCGAATCTTTCTGCTACTGAAATCCCCATAACTGACCACTTCCTCCTTTCATTTAACCTCACTCTCTGCTGCTCTTCTACCAAGCCAACCCATCTCATTTCGTTCCGCAACATCAACAACATTGATATGGACATTCTCACTACCAGTTTGGACAATGATCAGATTCTACTCCTGATGATTTCTTGTTGTATTATAATAATTGTCTACGCATTGTCCTTGATTCTCTGGCTCTTGTAAAAACCCACTCTGTTTCCTTTGCTCGCTCTGCTCCCTGGTTTACCTCTGACCTCAAAGCTCGGCAGCTAGAGCGTAAATATTAGAAATCTAGTTTAACTGTTGATTCAGAAATCTATAAATACCATGTACTTCAGTATAAAGACTCCATCAGCAAGGCCAAACAAAGTTTCTACTCTGGTATTATCAGGTCTTATTAGGGTAATGCAAGGACTCTGTTTTCAGTTCCCAACAAACTAATTCAACCCCCCAACGCTTTACCACCACACTTCTATTCCTCTGAAACCTGCAACTCCTTGATGCTGTTCTGGACTACGAAAATGAATAACATCCACCAGCAACTCAGATCAAATGTTGTGTCTACCTCCTCTCCAGAACCTTTTCTCCTTTTTGAGCCGTTTTCCACTGTTTATCTTCCCGATTTATCCGATATTTCTGAGTTCATATGTAAATCAAAGCCTGCCTAATGTCATCTTGACCCCATGCCCACAGGGCTTGTGAAATCCTGCCTCTCTTCTCTACTCCCACTCATCTCTGCTATCATTCACTCTTCTCTCACCACCGGTATCGTTCCCTCCTTATTCAAGACTGATTCAAAAAACCTTCTTTAAATCCTAACAACTTTAACAACCTCCGTCCGATTTCCAATTTACCCTTCATTTCTAAGATACTCGAAAAAGTGGTTGCAACTTCATGTACACCTGGTTAATAATAATATTTACGAGAGATTTCGATCTGGTTTTCGCTCATTTCACAGTACAGAAACTGCTTTACTTAAAGTCACTAACGATCTTCTAATTGGAGCTGACTCTGGCCTTCTCACCATTCTCGTCCTTTTTGATCTGAGTTCAGCCTTCGACACCATTTCTCACTCTGTACTTCTAAGCAGACTTTCCTCTCTCAGCATCTCCGACACACCGCTTGCCTGGTTTCAATCATATCTCCTCGACCGCTCCCAGTTTATTCAACTAAGATCATTCCGCTCTCGTCTATTCCCCGTCACCTCTGGTATATCTCAAGGCTCAGTTTTAGGCCCTCTTCATAACATACATCCTCCCTCTAGGTACCATTTTCCGCTAATTTGATCTTCAGTTTCACTGTTTTGCTGATGACACCCAGTTATATCTCTCTTGCAGACCTGATTCCTCCCTCCCACCTTCCTCCCTTTCAGAATGTCTATCCGAGTTAAAATCCTGGTTTATCTCTAATTTTCTCAAGCTCAACGAGAATAAAACTGAGATCCTTCTTATTGGTACCAAATCCAACCTTTTGAAGGTGAACCATTTCTCACTCACCATCGATAACTCCACAGTTTTCCCTCCCCTCAGGTTAAGAGCCTTTGTGTCATCCTAGACAGTTCATTATCCCTTAAATCTCACATCAATAATCTCACCCGTTCTGCCTACTTCCATCTACGCAACATTAACAGATTGCTTCCTTCTCTTTCCACCCAGTCTACATCCATTCTTGTCCACAGTCTTGTTACCTCCTGTATTGACTACTGCAATTCTCTTTTGCATGGTCTCCCCCAAAAATTCCCCCATAAGCTTCAACTGGTTCAGAACTCTTCTGGTCGCATTATCATCAGAACCCCTCCTACCAGCACATCACCCCTGTTCTTCAGGAACTTCACTGGCTCCCTGTGAAATTCCAGATAATATTCAAACTTCTTCTGCTCACCTTCAAGGCCATTCATAACCTCGCTCCTCCTTACCTTTCTTACCTGTTAAGCACTACCTGTTCTGCCCGTTCACTTCGATCTTCTTCTTCTATCCAGCTTGCTGTACCTTCTTTCCGCCTCACCACCATGGGAAGCAGAGCTTTCAGCTGCTCTGCTCCCAGACTGTGGAGCTCTCTACCCTCAAATATAAGAAACATTGGTTCTCTCCCCCATGTTTAAATCCCAACTCAAAACCCATCTGTTCAAATCTGCATATTCACTGTGAATCCACTGTTAGTTAATTTTATCCTGTTCTTTTTGTTTTATTGTTCTTATTTTGACATTGTTTTATTATGTTTTGATCCTAATGTAAAGTGTCCTTGGGTGACTTGAAAGGCGCTCATAAATAAAATTTATTATTATTATTATTAATATCAGTACAATCCAAAGATTGCCACAACCTCCATATTATATTCTTCACGGTCATTACAAATTAAATACTTGGGATAGTTCTCTTGTCCAGCCCCACATTTTATAACACTGTTCAGTATTTCCCATAAACTTTTAAAATTATTTCTATTTATATCTAATTGCTTCTTATAGTATTCCTTTTTACTATATTTAAGTATATTAATTAACTTATTTTTATATCTTTTGTATCTGATTTCAGCATCTTCTGTTCTCTTTCTTAAGAAATCTCTGTATAGAGCATTTTTCTTTATAGATGCATTTTGCAGACCTTTTCTTATCCATGGACAGCTCATATATTTATGTTTTCTACTATATTCCTTTATTGGACAGTTGGTATTATACAATAATGTAAATATTCTAAGGAATTCATTATACGCACTATGAACATCTTGTTTCTGATATATTTCACCCTAGTTCGGTTTCATTAAATCTTTTTTCAATGCATTCACTCTTTCTTCTGTTCTTGTTTGTCTGTACTCTTTTTTACTGTCCACTTTATTGATCTTGTAATTCCTATCATAGATGGTAAAAATTGGAAGATGGTCACTTATGTCTTTAATCAGGAGTCCACTTACAATCTTATTTTTAATGTCATTTGTAAAAATGTTGTCTATGAGAGTTGCACAATGTGATGTGATCCTGGTAGTCTAGTAATTTTTCTGCATTTTGGATGTGAAGGAGCTTTACCTCCACAAGTTCAAGGATACTTTTCTGCTGCAACCTGATAGTGGAAATTTCCTCCATTAAGAAGTAAAGAGACCTTTTAATGTCCCCGACTTCCTCAGCTGACGGAGTCCTCTTCAGCCCCATTGTATCTGGTTCCACTGGTAGCAGGTTCAGTCAGCTGTTTCCTCGGTCAGCTGTTAGCTTTCTCAGCTGTTAGCCTGGTAGCTTGTTGGCTAGCCTGCAATTACCTCTTTAACTTTGATAATCCAGTCCAATATCCTGTATCAGAGTCATACAGTTATAACAGTCATGATTGTGTTTTTGAATGGATGTCCAAGGTGTAGTTTATACACTGGAGTAAGTATCTTGTTTACACTAAAGAGGTTTGACATTAATGTCATAGACGGTTGCAGACGGAGACGGGAAACTCAAAAACACTGAAAGGCAAATAATGCAAAACTTTACTGGGACATATATAAACTAAACATATGAAGAGGCACACGGGGGAAACGCACAGCCATGAGGGAGAATGCAACACTATACTTAGAGAGACAGCAGCAAACACAAAGTACAATGACGAGGGAACAGAAGACACATAAGGAACGCAAGACTGACACATGAGTTTGACAGAGAAGTGGAGGAAAGGTAGATTAGAGGGAGTGAGGGAACGAGAGGAGACATGAGAAACATAACAGGCAGGGGGGAAGAGAGTAAAACATGAGGAGGGAAGCAAGACACAATAACTCACAACATATATAAACACAGACACACACAGAGACACAGAGGCCAAAGACACAAGAGGGAATCTGATCATCAAGACGCTAAACAGGGAATATAAGAAACTCAAAACAGAATAACTAAGACTACAAATGAACCAGAGTATGAACTATGATACAAAGTAACACTAAAACATATGGTGGCAGATTTCTTTTCTCATGTATTAATCACATATTTAATCATATCACATTAGTTATAGTAATATCACTTTCTCACTTTACTATAGTAAGAGCACTCCTGCCACTCCTTTACATGCATGTGGAAAGTTAACACAGTGAGGCCGTTGTAATGAGAGACGTTAAACAGATAGTGAGGCTCCTTCTGCTTATCAGGGATGTAAATTCTTAAGTGATGGCTAAGCAGAAAACAAGGCCATAATTCTCTCTGTGAGGGAGGAGGTATAGCCCCCCCGTGAGAGGGGCCAACATGTAAGAGTTTGAGGAACGTTCTTTGTCTGTGTCTCTGTATATGCTATATAAGATGTAAGGGTGGTGGCCACATTTCAGAGATGGTCCTGGTGTTTCACTGGGATGCTCTCTCCACATTGTGTTTATTAAACCCACTTCAAATCAAGCTCACTGGGTGTGTTGCAGGTTATTGTTAACATTTCCATGACAATTTGGCATCACGAACAGGATTCCTCACGTGAGTTTCGCTGAATCGCAGGTATGCGGTGACTGGCCATCCTGAGGGAAAATTGTCCCAGTCCCACCGTTCTTTTGTTTTCAAAAAAGGGGGAACCGCTAGAGGCCTTCAGCGACTCACACATGCAGGAATTTAACGAACTATGAGGAAAGAAATGGGAAAAGAATCTGCAACGGTGAGCTGTTTTGATTTGGGGGGAGTTTTCAAGCGGACCACAAAAAGGGAAAACCTCAAAAAAACGACGCCTAAATTATGGATTGTCGTGGGAAGGACTTTTCTGTCCTTGGGAAGGACTCTTCTGTCTTTGGGCTTATGGTTTTTAGCACTTTGTACCGAAGCAAAGGCTGCAGAGGGGACGCCCGGCTGCAATGGGTGCTGAGCTCAGCAAAGCGGCTACAGGAGCCGTGGGGAGGTTGTGTCCCTCGAGGTGGTCTGGGTGAAAACTCCAAATGGGTGAAGTATGTGTTGTGTAAGAGAAAGATGTTGACAGGAATAAGAGTTTTGTTTGTTTGTTAGTAGTTTTTTTTAAGTTGTTGTTGCTTTTGTTGTTTTCTTTTTCTTTCTTTTTTTTTGTTTTTGTTTTGGATTGACCACTGGGAGGGAAACCTCAGGAATACGGCACCTAATTTCAGGACTGTTGTGGGAAGGACTCTGTCCTTAGTTTATGGTGTTTAACACTTTTGCACCATAAGGAAAAGGCTGGACGGCGAACACGCTTGTCCACAAAGCTGAGATCAGCAGTACGGCCACCTCCAGGTTGTCCGGGCAAATCCAGGTTTTGATTGGATGATTTTTTTTCTCTTTCAGAAATATGGGAAAGAATACGTACAGTATGAAGTGTGTAGAAACTGAGGAATGCAGTTTCACTTGGTGTTCGCTCGCTCTGTGGTATAGTATCACTTCCTGTTCCTGCTCAAACACAGTGGTGTTTCTGAGTAGCTTATTTGCTTAGCAGTTTAATTAACAACTTTTAAATACATTCTTTTTTCATAGTATAATCTTCACGTGCTTCATCCGAAGCACACTTTCTGTGTACTCACTACCTAATTTATAGCCAAAGTATTCACTCACTGTCTCTGTACTGTTTCGCCAGCTTAGCTCGTAGCCGACTCGTTAGCACCATGGCTACTTCACCTGTCCCTTCTGCACTTTCTTGCTCATTGTGTCAGATGTTTAGTTACTCCTCGGCCTCCTTTAGCAGTAATGATATCTGTAACAAATGTAGCATATTTGCAGCTCTGGAGGCCAGGATTACTGAATTGGAGACTCGGCTTCGCACCCTTCACTCACCCTTAGCTAGCCAGGCCCCTGTAGCTGGTGCAGCCGAAGATAGCGTAGGCCCCGCTAGCTGTTCCCCGGCAGATCCCAAGCAGCTGCGGAAAGAGGGCGGCTGGGTAACGGTGAGGAGGAAGCATAGTCCTAAACAGAAGCCCCAGGTACACCACCAACCCGTTCATGTGTCTAACCGTTTTTCCCCACTCAGTGACATACCCGCTGGGGGTCAAACTCTGGTAATTGGTGATTCTGTTCTCAGACATGTGAAGCTAGAGACACCGGCAACCATAGTCAATTGTCTTCCAGGGGCCAGAGCAGGCGACATTGAAGGAAATTTAAAACTGCTGGCTAAGGGTAAACGTAAATTCAGTAAAATCATAATTCACGTCGGCAGTAATGACACCCGGTTACGCCAATTGGGGGTCACTAAAATCAATATTGAATCGGTGTGCAACTTTGCCAAAACAATGTCGGACTCTGTAGTTTTCTCTGGTCCCCTCCCCAATCAGACCAGGAGTGACATGTTTAGCCGCATGTTCTCCTTAAATTGCTGGCTGTCTGAGTGGTGTCAAAGAAACGATGTGGGCTTCATAGATAATTGGCAAACCTTCTGGAGGAAACCTGGTCTTGTTAGGAGAGATGGCATCCATCCCACTTTGGATGGAGCAGCTCTCATTTCTAGAAATATGGACAAATTTATTAAACCCCTTAAAATATGACTATCCAGAGTTGGGACAAGGAAGCAGAGTTGCAGTCTAACATGCCTCTCTGCAGCTTCCCTCCTCCTGCTACCCCCCCAAAAACCCATCTCCATAGAGACTGTGTCAGCTTCCAAGAAGACAAAAAACAAACTAAAAACCAGCAATAAACAACTTAAACATAAACAATCACAAAGAAAGAACAATACAGTATCCACATCTGAACCAAAGAGTAAAACAGTGAAATGTGGATTATTAAATATTAGGTCTCTCTCCTCCAAGTCTCTGTTAGTACATGACTTAATAATTGATCAACAAATTGATTTACTCTGCCTTACAGAAACCTGGTTGCAGCAGGATGATTATGTTAGTTTAAATGAATCAACACCCCCGAGTCATTCTAACTACCAGAAATCTCGAAGCACAGGTCGAGGGGGCGGTGTGGCAGCAATTTTTCACACCAGTCTATTAATTAATGAAAGACCAAGACAGACTTTTAATTCATTTGAAAGCCTGATGCTTAACATTGTCCACCCCAGATGTGAAACTCAGAAACCAGTCTTACTTGTTATCATCTACCGTCCACCTGGGCCTTACACAGAGTTTCTGTCTGATTTCTCAGACTTTATATCTAATTTAGTTCTGAGCTCAGATAAAATAATTATTGTGGGTGATTTTAACATCCACGTAGATGCTAAAAATGACAGCCTCAACATGGCATTTAATCTGTTATTAGACTCAATTGGTTTCTCTCAAAATGTAAAAGAACCCACCCACCACTTTAATCACACTCTAGATCTTGTTTTAACATATGGCATAGAAACTGAACATTTAACAGTGTTTCCTGAAAACCCTCTCCTGTCTGATCATTTCTTGATAACATTTACATTTACAATAATTGATTACGCAGCAGTGGAGAGTGGACTTTATCAAAGTAGATGTCTTTCTGAAAGCGCTGTAACTAAGTTTAAGAATATAATCCACCCACTGTTATCATCGTTAATGCCCTGTACCAACACAGAGCAGAGCAGCTATCTGAACGCTACCCCAACAGAGGTCGATTATCTTGTTAATAATTTCACCTCCTCACTACGTACGACTCTGGATACTGTAGCTCCAGTGAAAACTAAGGTCTCTAATCAGAAGTACCTGACTCCGTGGTATAATTCTCAAACACGTACCCTAAAGCAGATGACTCGTAATCTGGAGAGGAAATGGCATGTCACAAATTTAGAGGATCATCATTTAGCCTGGAGAAATAGTTTGTTGCTTTATGAGAAAGCCCTCCGCAAAGCCAGAACAGCTTACTACTCATCACTGATTGAAGAAAATAAGAACAACCCCAGGTTTCTCTTCAGCACTGTAGCCAGGCTGACAAAAAGTCAGAGCTCTTTTGAGCCAACCATCCCTTTAACGTTAACTAGTAATGACTTCATGAACTTCTTCACAAATAGAATTTTTATCATTAGAGAAAAAATTACCAATAATCATCCCACAGATGTAATATTATCTACAGCTACTCTTAGTACCATTGATGTTACGTTAGACTCTTTTTCTCCAATTGATCTTTCTGAGTTAACTTCAATAATTACTTCCTCCAAACCATCAACGTGTCTTTTAGACCCCATTCCTACAAAACTGCTCAAAGAAGTCCTGCCATTGATTAATTCTTCGATCTTAAATATGATCAACCTATCTCTAATAATCGGCTATGTACCACAGGCCTTCAAGGTGGCTGCAGTTAAACCTTTACTCAAAAAGTCATCTCTAGACCCAGCAGTCGTAGCTAATTATAGGCCAATCTCCAACCTTCCTTTCATATCAAAAATCCTTGAAAGAGTAGTTGTCAAACAGCTAACAGATCATCTGCAGAGGAATGGTTTATTTGAAGAGTTTCAGTCAGGTTTCAGAGTTCATCACAGCACAGAAACAGCTTTAGTGAAGGTTACAAATGATCTTCTTATCACCTCTGACAGTGGACTCATCTCTGTGCTTGTCCTTCTTGACCTTAGTGCAGCATTCGATACTGTTAACCATAATATCCTATT
This sequence comes from Neolamprologus brichardi, assembly GCF_056152115.1. Classification (NCBI taxonomy): domain Eukaryota; kingdom Metazoa; phylum Chordata; class Actinopteri; order Cichliformes; family Cichlidae; genus Neolamprologus; species Neolamprologus brichardi. The sequence continues at coordinate 8,551,815 of NC_142112.1, forward strand.
AGAGCGATTAGAACATGCTGTAGGTATTACAGGTATTGCACTGCAGTGGTTTGTATCATATCTATCTAATAGACTCCAATTTGTGCATGTAAATGGAGAGTCTTCTTCACACACTGAGGTTAATTATGGAGTTCCACAGGGTTCAGTGCTAGGACCAATTCTGTTTACATTATACATGCTTCCCCTAGGCAGCATCATTAGAAGACATAGCATACATTTTCACTGCTATGCAGATGACACCCAGCTCTATCTGTCCATGAAGCCAGATAACACACACCAATGAGTTAAACTGCAGGAATGTCTTAAAGACATAAAGACTTGGATGGCCACTAACTTTCTGCTTCTTAATTCAGATAAAACTGAGGTCATTGTACTCGGCGCTGAAAATCTTAGAAATATGGTATCTAATTCAATTCAATTCAATTCAATTTTATTTATATAGCGCCAAATCACAACAAATGTCGCCTCAAGGCGCTTCATAGATACAGAGAAAAGCCCAACAATCATATGACCCCCTATGAGCAAGCACTTTGGCGACAGTGGGAAGGAAAAACTCCCTTTTAACAGGAAGAAACCTCCGGCAGAACCAGGCTCAGGGAGGGGCGGCCATCTGCTGCGACCGGTTGGGGTGAGAGAAGGAAGACAGGATAAAAGACATGCTGTGGAAGAGAGACAGAGATTAATAACAGATATGATTCAATACAGAGAGGTCTATTAACACATAGTGAGTGAGAAAGGTGACTGGAAAGGAAAAACTCAGTGCATCATGGGAATCCCCCGGCAGCCTACATCTATTGCAGCATAACTAAGGGAGGATTCAGGGTCACCTGGTCCAGCCCTAACTATATGCTTTAGCAAAAAGGAAAGTTTTAAGCCTAATCTTAAAAGTAGAGATAGTGTCTGTCTCCCGAATCCAAACTGGAAGCTGGTTCCACAGAAGAGGGGCCTGAAAACTGAAGGCTCTCCCTCCCATTCTACTTTTAAATACTCTAGGAACAACAAGTAGGCCTGCAGAGTGGGAGCGAAGTGCTCTAATAGGGTAATATGGTACTACAAGGTCATTAAGATAAGATGGGGCCTGATTATTTAAGACCTTGTATGTGAGGAGCAGGATTTTGAATTCAATTCTGGATTTAACAGGAAGCAAATGAAGGGAAGCCAAAACAGGAGAAATATGCTCTCTCTTTCTAGTCCCTGTCAGTACTCTTGCTGCAGCATTTTGGATTAACTGAAGGCTTTTCAGTGAGTTTTTTGGACATCCTGATAATAAGGAATTGCAGTAGTCCAGCCTGGAAGTAATAAATGCATGAACTAGTTTTTCAGCGTCACTCTGAGACAGGATATTTCTAATTTTAGAGATGTTGCGCAAATGGAAGATCGCAGTCTTACATATTTGTTTAATATGTGCGTTGAAGGACATATCCTGGTCAAAAATGACTCCAAGGTTCCTCACAGTGTTACTGGAGGCCAAGGTAATGCCATCCAGAGTAAGAATCTGGTTAGATACCATATTTCTAAGCTTTTCAGCGCCGAGTACAATGACCTCAGTTTTATCTGAGTTAAGAAGCAGAAAGTTAGTGGCCATCCAAGTCTTTATGTCTTTAAGACATTCCTGCAGTTTAACTAATTGGTGTGTGTTATCTGGCTTTATGGACAGATAAAGCTGGGTGTCATCTGCATAGCAGTGAAAATGTATGCTATGTCTTCTAATGATGCTGCCTAGGGGAAGCATGTATAATGTAAACAGAATTGGTCCTAGCACTGAACCCTGTGGAACTCCATAATTAACCTCAGTGTGTGAAGAGGACTCTCCATTTACATGCACAAATTGGAGTCTATTAGATAGATATGATACAAACCACTGCAGTGCAATACCTGTAATACCTACAGCATGTTCTAATCGCTCTAACAGGAAATTATGGTCAACAGTATCGAATGCTGCACTAAGGTCAAGAAGGACAAGCACAGAGATGAGTCCACTGTCAGAGGCCATAAGAAGATCATTTGTAACCTTCACTAAAGCTGTTTCTGTGCTGTGATGAACTCTGAAACCTGACTGAAACTCTTCAAATAAACCATTCCTCTGCAGATGATCTGTTAGCTGTTTGACAACTACTCTTTCAAGGATTTTTGATATGAAAGGAAGGTTGGAGATTGGCCTATAATTAGCTACGACTGCTGGGTCTAGAGATGGCTTTTTGAGTAAAGGTTTAACTGCAGCCACCTTGAAGGCCTGTGGTACATAGCCGATTATTAGAGATAGGTTGATCATATATAAGATCGAAGAATTAATCAATGGCAGGACTTCTTTGAGCAGTTTTGTAGGAACGGGGTCTAAAAGACACGTTGATGGTTTGGAGGAAGTAATTATTGAAGTTAACTCAGAAAGATCGATTGGAGAAAAAGAGTCTAACTTAACATCAATGGAACTAAGAGTAGCTGTAGATAATATTACATCTGTGGGATGATTATTTGTAATTTTTTCTCTAATGATAAAAATTTTATTTGTGAAGAAGTTCATGAAGTCATCACTAGTTAACGTTAAAGGGATGGTTGGCTCAAAAGAGCTCTGACTTTTTGTCAGCCTGGCTACAGTGCTGAAGAGAAACCTGGGGTTGTTCTTATTTTCTTCAATCAGTGATGAGTAGTAAGCTGTTCTGGCTTTGCGGAGGGCTTTCTTATAAAGCAACAAACTATTTCTCCAGGCTAAATGATGATCCTCTAAATTTGTGACACGCCATTTCCTCTCCAGATTACGAGTCATCTGCTTTAGGGTACGTGTTTGAGAATTATACCACGGGGTCAGGTACTTCTGATTAGAGACCTTAGTTTTCACTGGAGCTACAGTATCCAGAGTCGTACGTAGTGAGGAGGTGAAATTATTAACAAGATAATCGACCTCTGTTGGGGTAGCGTTCAGATAGCTGCTCTGCTCTGTGTTGGTACAGGGCATTGACGATGATAACAGTGGCTGGATTATATTCTTAAACTTAGTTACAGCGCTTTCAGAAAGACATCTACTTTGATAAAGTCCACTCTCCACTGCTGCGTAATCAATTATTGTAAATGTAAATGTTATCAAGAAATGATCAGACAGGAGAGGGTTTTCAGGAAACACTGTTAAATGTTCAGTTTCTATGCCATATGTTAAAACAAGATCTAGAGTGTGATTAAAGTGGTGGGTGGGTTCTTTTACATTTTGAGAGAAACCAATTGAGTCTAATAACAGATTAAATGCCATGTTGAGGCTGTCATTTTTAGCATCTACGTGGATGTTAAAATCACCCACAATAATTATTTTATCTGAGCTCAGAACTAAATTAGATATAAAGTCTGAGAAATCAGACAGAAACTCTGTGTAAGGCCCAGGTGGACGGTAGATGATAACAAGTAAGACTGGTTTCTGAGTTTCACAGCTGGGGTGGACAATGTTAAGCATCAGGCTTTCAAATGAATTAAAAGTCTGTCTTGGTCTTTCATTAATTAATAGACTGGTGTGAAAAATTGCTGCCACACCGCCCCCTCGACCTGTGCTTCGAGATTTCTGGTAGTTAGAATGACTCGGGGGTGTTGATTCATTTAAACTAACATAATCATCCTGCTGCAACCAGGTTTCTGTAAGGCAGAGTAAATCAATTTGTTGATCAATTATTAAGTCATGTACTAACAGAGACTTGGAGGAGAGAGACCTAATATTTAATAATCCACATTTCACTGTTTTACTCTTTGGTTCAGATGTGGATACTGTATTGTTCTTTCTTTGTGATTGTTTATGTTTAAGTTGTTTATTGCTGGTTTTTAGTTTGTTTTTTGTCTTCTTGGAAGCTGACACAGTCTCTATGGAGATGGGTTTTTGGGGGGGTAGCAGGAGGAGAGAAGCTGCAGAGAGGCGTGTAAGACTGCAACTCTGCTTCCTTGTCCCAACTCTGGATAGTCATGTTTTGAGGGGTTTAATAAATTTGTCCATATTTCTAGAAATGAGAGCTGCTCCATCCAAAGTGGGATGGATGCCATCTCTCCTAACAAGACCAGGTTTCCTCCAGAAGGTTTGCCAATTATCTATGAAGCCCACATCATTTCTGGGACACCACTCAGACAGCCAGCAATTTAAGGAGAACATGCGGCTAAACATGTCACTCCTGGTCTGATTGGGGAGGGGACCAGAGAAAACTACAGAGTCCGACATTGTTTTGGCAAAGTTACACACCGATTCAATATTGATTTTAGTGACCTCCGATTGGCGTAACCGGGTGTCATTACTGCCGACGTGAATTATGATTTTACTGAATTTACGTTTACCCTTAGCCAGCAGTTTTAAATTTCCTTCAATGTCGCCTGCTCTGGCCCCTGGAAGACAATTGACTATGGTTGCCGGTGTCTCTAGCTTCACATGTCTGAGAACAGAATCACCAATTACCAGAGTTTAACCCCAGCGGGTGTGTCACCGAGTGGGGAAAAACGGTTAGACACATGAACGGGTTGGTGGTGTACCTGGGGCTTCTGTTTAGTACTATGCTTCCTCCTCACCGTTACCCAGCCGCCTTCTTTCCGCAGCTGCTTGGGATTTGCCGGGGAACAGCTAGCGGGGCCTACGCTATCTTCGGCTGCACCAGCTACAGGGGCCTGGCTAGCTAAGGGTGAGAGAAGGGTGCAAAGCCGAGTCTCCAGATCAGTAATCCTGGCCTCCAGAGCTGCAAATATGCTACATTTGTTACAGATATCATTACTGCTAAAGGAGGCCGAGGAGTAACTAAACATCTGACACAATGAGCAAGAAAGTGCAGAAGGGACAGGTGAAGTAGCCATGGTGCTAACGAGTCGGCTACGAGCTAAGCTAGCGAAACAGTACAGAGACAGTGAGTGAATACTTTGGCTATAATTTAGGTAGTGAGTACACAGAAAGTGTGCTTCGGATGAAGCACGTGAAGATTATACTGTGAAAAAAAAAAAGAATGTATTTAAAAGTTGTTAATTAAACTGCTAAGCAAATAAGCTACTCAGAAACACCACTGTGTTTGAGCAGGAACAGGAAGCGATACTATACCACAGAGCGAGCGAACACCAAGTGACAGCGCCACCGACAGAAAGTCACAGGAATAACTAATGGAGAACACAATCTGCCACAATCTAACCAGATTCTTACTCTGGATGGCATTACCTTGGCCTCCAGTAACACTGTGAGGAACCTTGGAGTCATTTTTGACCAGGACATGTCCTTCAACGCACATATTAAACAAATATGTAAGACTGCGTTTTTCCATTTGCGCAACATCTCTAAAATTAGAAATATCCTGTCTCAGAGTGACGCTGAAAAACTAGTTCATGCATTTATTACTTCCAGGCTGGACTACTGCAATTCATTATTATCAGGATGTCCAAAAAACTCACTGAAAAGCCTTCAGTTAATCCAAAATGCTGCAGCAAGAGTACTGACAGGGACTAGAAAGAGAGAGCATATTTCTCCTGTTTTGGCTTCCCTTCATTGGCTTCCTGTTAAATCCAGAATTGAATTCAAAATCCTGCTCCTCACATACAAGGTCTTAAATAATCAGGCCCCATCTTATCTTAATGACCTTGTAGTACCATATCACCCTATTAGAGCACTTCGCTCCCGCTCTGCAGGCCTACTTGTTGTTCCTAGAGTATTTAAAAGTAGAATGGGAGGGAGAGCCTTCAGTTTTCAGGCCCCTCTTCTGTGGAACCAGCTTCCAGTTTGGATTCGGGAGACAGACACTATCTCTACTTTTAAGATTAGGCTTAAAACTTTCCTTTTTGCTAAAGCATATAGTTAGGGCTGGACCAGGTGACCCTGAATCCTCCCTTAGTTATGCTGCAATAGATGTAGGCTGCCGGGGGATTCCCATGATGCATTGAGTTTTTCCTTTCCAGTCACCTTTCTCACTCACTATGTATTAACAGACCTCTCTGTATTGAATCATATCTGTTATTAACCTCTGTCTCTCTTCCACAGCATGTCTTTTATCCTGTCTTCCTTCTCTCACCCCAACCGGTCGCAGCAGATGGCCGCCCCTCCCTGAGCCTGGTTCTGCCGGAGGTTTCTTCCTGTTAAAAGGGAGTTTTTCCTTCCCACTGTCGCCAAAGTGCTTGCTCATAGGGGGTCATATGATTGTTGGGTTTTTCTCTGTATCTATGAAGCGCCTTGAGGCGACTTTTGTTGTGATTTGGCGCTATATAAATAAAATTGAATTGAATTGAATTGAATTGAATCCCTAATTTAAATATAAGACTTGTATTTAATATTTTAATGAAAAACGGCTCCCTGATGTTTCGAACCCTGAACTGTAACCATCTCCAGCTGCTGCTTGTTCGTGTGTCTCTGTGCCTTCAGTTTGTATTCAATAAGCGGCTCTATAGAGTTGAGTTAGGCTGACTGACTTTGTTATAATATCCCATTTCTTTATCTTGATAAACTCTTCGGTTGCTTTTGCTTTGGCCCATTATCCAATCATGTTCGCTCTCACTCATCAGAATTCACACGACGTCTATCAGCAGTAACACAGATACCTGAAAGCCCTGAATTAAAGCTGAAGATCTGCACTTCAATCATATATTCAGTGTTTGTCAGTTGATTTTAAATCAAAGTCAACTGTCACTGACAAACAAACTGTGCATCTAATTGTATATAAACATGCACCTGCAGCAGAGCATGTTTAATGCATTGGTTATTAGACACAGTGTGTGTTTTCTGTCTCATACAGGCTCAGTTAGGCCTTACTGAGGCGAAGCTGAAGGAGCTCATCAGTGAGAGAGAGAGAAAAGTGGAGGAGGTGCACAGCTCGCTGCGAGAGATAAAGGTGAGTGATGTGGTGTCAACACGACTGCAGGATCATATGTGTTTATTCTCTCACACGTGCACTTTGTTTGTTTGTTTTGTTAAGATAGCGTGCTACATTGTTCCAGGAGCCAATCAGAGAGCAGAGATCTTTAGCTGACACTTAAAAACAGTTTGTATTCATGTGGCCGAGCTGCTCATGTTTAATGAAATCAGAAAAGAAAATGACAGAATAGATACACTTTAGTTTGTCACATTTTGCATTTATGGTTGTCTCTGAATTCTTCTTTTCTACTTTTCCGCTGGTTGCTGTTCGTGCTTTAATCAGGATACTGCAGAGAGAGAGACGGATGGAGCCGTTTGTGCTTTTTCCAAGTTGATCTCCAGCGTGGAGCACTGCCAAGCTGAAGTCTTGGAGGTGACCAACTACAGAGACAATCACACTATTTTTGTCTCAAAGCAGACGAGACATTTGTCGGCATATTTGTGAACACACGCTTTCTGTGGCACCCAGGTGATAGAGATGACTCTTCGAGCGGCAGAGCGCAGAGCTCAGAGCGTGCTGAGAGAGCTGGAAGAAGAAATAGCTGAGCTCAAACGCAGGAGCTCAGCACTGAGTCAGCTGGCTCTGTCTAAGGACTACATCTTCTTTCTCAAGGTATGAAGAAATAATGAAATGAGGCACCAGATAAAATAATACAGATGTTTGCAGTGCTCCACTAGTTACTCCCAGAAAGTAGCTCTAAGTCCAGTTAAGGAATATACTGACGAGGTGAGACTTGAGATGCAGAGATGTGAAACCCTGGATCAGGATTACTCATCTTGCTAGAGGCACCAGCTGCTGGGAGACATGAACATGTCTTCTCCACTCTCCACTCTACTCCTGATGCTTTTATGTTATTGTTTGCATAAAACTAAGAATTGTGAGAGCCACGGTTACACACTGGGGCGCCCCAGTCACGCTCACAGAACAGTTCGGTATAAGCAGCGTTTGTTAGGGTGCAGACACGTGACCAGGGAGGAGAGGGCTGTAGAGGTGCTCGTGGTGGCAACAGCAACGAGTGAATGAAGCTGATGAGCGTCGCCCATTCAGTCGCTAGAGGTTGCTGTTAGTCAGTGGGAAATTTTTTCCTCAAGCCTTGGACCAGTCGACCAGTCATTAGAAAAGAAGCATCCCCAAGCAGCTGGCAAAAACTTTGTGATTCATTTGTCAGCAGCGTGTTGTAGCACTGTAGTTTAGCTGAAGTGAAGATTTAAACTAAATGTTGTGTCTTTTGAAACACATCGGCTGAGGCATGACTTTTCTGGTTTGTGCCACACCTTATACTCCTGCTCAGCCAGCAGGTAGTCAGTAGCAATCTGCTAGCAATCAAAGCATTTACTGAGAGGTTTTTGGTGCAAACTCCAGGAACCACTGCCAACTACCTTTCCAGCAGAAACTACTGATGTTTCCAGATGTAATCTGCAGTGAGGGGAGGGAGTGCATGGACGAGAGTCTGGAAACAAGCAGATATGTTCTGGAGAGAAGAGAGAATGAAGGTTAGAGTTCAATGAGAGGGAGACAGGTGAACATGTAAGGAGTACATGGATGAGTTTGAAGGACAGTGCATGAGAGAGGTGCAGAAGAGAGAGCAGCAGGGTGGACCTTTTCCTAAACCGCCGATGAAAATGAAATTGGTGATTACTGGAATTTGTTATTTGGCCCTACGTAACTGGAATTTGGCTACTTTGAGCATATAGTGTGATTAACATGATATGTAACATAGACTGTATGTCTTTATGATAGGGATGCACCGATACCGATACTGGTATCGGGTATCAGGACCGATACTGTAAAAATGTGGTATTGGTTAACTCGTAAAAGTTAACCGATACCATGAACCGATACTAACTTATTTCATTAATCAGAGGGTGGATTGTCATTTTTGTTGTAGTTTTTTAGATTGGCCACTAGGGGACATCCCGCGCTAAACAGGCACAGGGTTAGACGAGTAAAAAAAGAGAAACTGGAGGCTGCTGCAGCTAGGCTAAACAAAATGTCAGCAGTGTGGAACAGCCAACTTTAACTCAGGTTTTGGAAAAGCGATGAAAAATGTCAAGAGAAAATCCACGGGCAGTTAAAATAACAGAGGCTCTGACTCATTTTATCGCTCTGGATGACCAGCCAATCCCGGTCGTGGAAAACATAGGATTGCACCGTCTTCTCAGCATACTCGAGCTGAGATATGAAATTCCCAGCCGCCCACACATCAGGGAGATAATGGTGCCAAAACTTTCTAAAGAGGTAAAGACAAGCAGTGTGTGTGCGATGTCAGTCCTTGGTTTAACGGCACAGTGGACTGATGATCCACGGGCAGATGGGGAGTTCGTCAAAGCCAAATACTTTCTTTATTTTGTTTGTTTGTTTGCATTATGGACACTCTGCAATAATTTCAAAGTTTATTTTATTCTCAAACCTAATTTGTATTCATTTTATTCCAAACAGAAGTGTTTATTTATTATTCTGAAAGCTCGAGACAGTGCCAATAGTTCAGTGATATTTTGTTAAATTACAATGTGGAGACTCTGCAATAATTTAACAGAAGAGCTTATTTTTCACTTGAAATTTTTTTGTGGTCATTTTTATTAAAATTTTATTTTTTATCGGCAGAGAATAAAATAAAACCTGTCTTCCAATTCATTGTATTTGTGTGTGTGTGTGTGTGTGTGTGTGTGTGTGTGGTAGAAGTATCGGTTTTTGTACTCGGTATCGGCAAGTACTCATATCCAAGTATCGGTATCGTATCGGTTTGAAAAAATTGGTATCGTTGCATCCCTACTTTATGACATTCCTATCCCCCTGCAGACGTTCCCTTCCCTGTCTGCACCTCCGCCGGCTAAGAACTGGTCCGGAGTCTCCATGTCATCTCAGCTGACGTCAGGTGTGATTCTCAGGTCCGTCAATCAGATGATGGAGCAGTTTCACAAAGAGCTGCGAGTACTGCCAGAAATCTGTAAGTCTTCATTCCCACCTCAAGTTACACTGGGCAGTAAAGTCATGTTGAAGATTCAAAAGAGCAAATAGTGTCTGTAAACCTTTGCAACTCAGTGGAACGTCTGTACAACAGCAACGTAGCCAAAAAAAGACCATCCACCAAGTTCAAACTCTGCATGATCATGTTTTCATTAACAAACATCAAATATTAACTGAACATTACAAAAATGTGTCTCTCCGTACTGGTAGGTCAGCAATCGTCATCAATCCAGTCGTTATCTAGACCCAACCTGAGTAAGTGTTTTAATGACAGCACACAGTTCTTTACATGCTAATATTCTTCTTCTAATGATTTGAAGAAAATGTCAAGAAGTCAATTTATCACATTTTCTTTGCAGAGGTTAGGAGGGTTCAAGAATATGCAGGTATGGACTTAAATCCTTTTAGCGTTTACTTTTGTTTGAGCCCCGAGCTAAACTGGCAGGTTTTTAGAAACTTTCAAAGACGTTTTGGCATTTACAGTTTACCGGACATCATTCATCTTTAACCTCAAGTCAAGTCAGCTGTTACAGGATGGAGGAACTAACCGTTGCTCTATCACTGTATCTGTCAGTCGACATCACTTTGGATCCCACCACAGCCCACCCACGTCTCACCGTCTCAGCAGATGGGAAAAGGGTTTACTGTGGAGATCGCCATCAGCTGGTACCAGACAACCCGAAACGCTTTGACCGGGTAGTGTGTGTGCTGGCCAACCAGGGCTTCAACTCAGGGCGCCATTACTGGGAGGTAAGCAATATGGAAACAAGCTGTTTTAGTTTAAACTCTCAGTCTCTACAAACAAAGCAGTCCATCTGATGGGGACGTGAGCAAGGGGAGCTTTGTGACATCTTGAGTTTAGTGAGAAGATGGAATTGAACTCAGGACCTTCTTGCTGTGCGGCAACAGTGCTAACCACCGTGCCACCGTGCTGCCCACTCTTTGCAGCACAATAAAGAAGAATATGGCCTTTGGTTAGCATATGCTAAAGCTGCCATTGTGATTAATGTTGGCAGAAAATGTGAAATTCTTTCTGGAAAATACGGACATCCGTCAAACTAAAGATGAGCGAGGCTATCTGGCCTACTTTCAGCCTCAACGGCCTGCATTACCGATGGCATGGAGTCACATGTGGATTTGGCAGTTTACACTTCTGGAAAGGCACACTTACTACATCATGAAACAAGAGCCAGGACTGTTATATCAGAAAGTGCTCTCCTCGGCCGTCAGACGTTTAGAGACTGCTGCACAAAAAGAAACACTTCATTGTGTTCCTAAAGTTGGACTTTAGGATTTCTTTTAGGATGTGTTGCTGTCATCACATTAAAAATGGGAAAATATTTTCCTTAAAACATTTACAATGGCCATATTTTGGTCATGAATCAGTGTGTGTGTTGGTATGTCTGGACTACATTTTGTATGTGTGCTCTGTGCCTTTAAGAGTCTCTGCAGTCTCTCCTTCTTCTGATTGGCTGCCACTGTCTCCGGCAGACCTGTATGTAGTGTATAGTACTGTAAATAGCTTTGTCCATTTGTAAACAGCACTGAAGCCCATTTACTCGTGTATGTTTTCTCTTGTTTATTAAATTTGGGGGTTTGGGGTAGCGCTTGTCCTCGTCTAGTTTAGGTAGCACTTCTTTGGAAAAGCTCGTTTCCTTTGTAACTTTGGCTGATTTTGGTTCACCCTGGAGTTTCTGCTTTCAGTTTTGGTACGACTGATGTAACAACAAACCTCACCTTTATCTGTGACATGGCTGTTTCTGACTTTGGGGACCAGGGCACCTTTTTTTTAGCCCTTATGTTGCGCTCCTGTACCCCCAGAGCGACAATATGTTCTCTGTGTTAATGTCCTATTCTGTGTTCTACTGATGAATCATTTGGAAGTAGTTTTTGAATGAGGGTTTTACACATATGTGATTCACTGATGTAAGGATGATGTTTGCCACCTCTGTCACTGTTCGTGATTATTGTTTTGTCTTTCTTAGATTAATTAAATAAGTATAATTGATGTGATTTAATCATTATTATGTGATTATGAATATAATTTGATTCTGCTTTTCTTCTTTAAAATACTTTTAAAAACTTCAGCAACTAAAAGACTAAATTGTGGACATTCCCTTTCTAACCCTTAGTGAAGGTAAGAATTTGAGCATTAACCAGTTTTAGTGTGAATAGCTGTTACTGGTTACAGGCCCGTTTGGCCTGCTGTCCAGAACCCAAAAATGAACCCGGTTAATTACCGGTTGGTTAATTACAAAGCTGCCAAAGCAGGGACGGCGCTCTGACAGTGGGGCAGTGAGAGCCGAGCGAGTCCCCTCACCCACATCTGCTCCATCTGAACTCTGCACTGGCTGCTGGGTAATGCTCGCAGGATCAGACATTAGGACTCCAGTCCAGACTTCCTGTACAGGGCGCTGGTCAGAGGTCGACGTACTGTGGGAATGCTCTCTCTGTTATGCAGATAAATAGGATCTACTGGTCGTAGTTATCTTAGCGACTTCAAACATGTCTTCTTCATTTCTTTGTTCCTCTCTGTGACGTGTGACAAGCATGGTTTGAATGTTTGGAATTATTTCCATGGAGACGGTCACAGTGCAAAATGTTGATGCTATCTGAGACAGAGAGAGACTGTTTCTGGTTGAAGACTTTAAGATGCTTAAATTTGGTGCTACACACATACACACACACACATATACACACACACACATACACACACACATACACACACACACACTCGTACACACGCACACACATACACACACACACACACGTACACACACATACACACACACACACGTACACACACACACACAAACACACGTACACACACACACGTACACACACACACACACACATACACACACACACACACACACACGTACACACACACACACACAAGTACACACACACGTACACACACACGTACACACACATACACACACACACACGTACACACACACACACACACACACACACGTACACACATACACACACATACGTATTTGAAGAAAATAAGAACAACCCCAGGTTTCTCTTCAGCACTGTAGCCAGGCTGACAAAAAGTCAGAGCTCTTTTGAGCCAACCATCCCTTTAACGTTAACTAGTGATGACTTCATGAACTTCTTCACAAATAAAATTTTTATCATTAGAGAAAAAATTACCAATAATCATCCCACAGATGTAATATTATCTACAGCTACTCTTAGTACCATTGATGTTAAGTTAGACTCTTTTTCTCCAATCGATCTTTCTGAGTTAACTTCAATAATTACTTCCTCCAAACCATCAACGTGTCTTTTAGACCCCATTCCTACAAAACTGCTCAAAGAAGTCCTGCCATTGATTAATTCTTCGATCTTATATATGATCAACCTATCTC